>NC_053122.1:15251963-15551963 GCF_010015445.1 Perca fluviatilis
TAAACATTGTTTAACATGCTCAGTGAGAGTGACACATGGAAAACTCTCAGGTGGAGCTCTACTTTGCTGAGTTATAGGAAATGCAGATAAAATATAAGTATAGTTTATATCTCCACTGTCAGCACTCAGCACTCAGTCAACCAGGCTTCTCACGTTACATCACTGACAATGTCACCTTTGCACAGACTGTAATTACTCTCCCAGGTAACCTGCACTTAATCCACCTTACTGAGGTTTATGGACCCAGAACAATAACTGTTCACTTTCAGGCCTCACAAATCAATCAACTGCCAAACAGTGAAGGTGACACATGTACCGTTTTTCTTAAACCGTTCAGGTTGAAGTATTTCAAATAATAATTATCTTACTGCGATGGTTTGTGACTTTGAAAGAGAACATCTTGACAACTTAAAGTGGCTCACAAGTGAAGTAACTGTCCGGGACCTTAAAGTGTAATGTAAACTGTGTCCTCTCTGATGTCCAACCGCAGCACCTTCAGCAGTGCCCACTGTCCATCTGATGCGCTCCACCTCAGACACCCTGAGTTTGTCATGGCTGCCTCCTGAGAAACCCAATGGGGTCATCCTCGACTACGAGATTAAATACCATGAGAGGGTAAGCTCTGAGTTTTTAGCCATTGACTTAATGTAGGTCACAGTGCTCGCCTTATTGACTCTGAAAATCTGCTTTTCCAGCCCTGGGCAGAGAGAAGCATTTTTATGGATGCTGAAAAATGTAATATTGAAATATGATGTGTGTGGGGGGGATTGGTTGAGTCTAAAAATGTCTATTGTTGGAGAGCCTATGAGCTGGTCAGACTCAGCAACTGGTGATGTAAATGCTGCAACATTGGCCTAGTAAAGCCTGCAGATATAATATGGCCATTTTATAACCTTTGATGGTGAAATCCTTAGACCCTTTACAGGGTATTCAGACTGAAAACAGCACTGCATTAAAATTATTTTAGGGTTGTGGTGTTTTTGTTCCAGTTAGGGCAGTTTCAGTAATAGGTCCATTTGTTTGAAGGCTTTGAAGGCCAGTAAGATGGATTTACATGTATTTGATTAGCCAGTTCAACACACTGCTGGATGCCTTCACATTGAATTGCGGCAAAAGTTGAGCCAGTTCTACTTTTTTGCTGGAGAACCATGCATTTTTAAATTGAGGTTATGTTCAGTACTCGTACAAATAAATCTTCTAAATCACAAAACCCCCAAGTTGAACTGACTGTTGACTGGATAGTAACTTGTTGCATTGAGCTCTAGTCACTGTTAACTGAAAAAACCATTCAACTGTGATATACATGATGTTGTATGTTCATGCAGTGCTAATGTCAGTCTGAACATGGCCTTAAATGTAGCTTACAGGATAAGGTTAAATGCTAAAATGTAGTGTAACAGTAGCAGAATTTGATAAGAGTCATTAAATTAGTAAACTTACTCAGTAATGTTAGCTGTTACAAAAATAGATAAATACTGCTACTCTCCTAGGTTAGCTAACATTAGCAACATTAGCCACCATAAACTACTGGTAAATGTCAGATTGAAAGAAGCTCCAGCAGCAAGACCTACAGTATATATAAACCTATATTATATATTATTATATAACAAACTTTTCATTTGTTTGAGTAAGATGTGCATGTTTTATTGTCTTTGATGGTGTAGCCTAACTTTTGTTAAACAGCAACCACTGTGGCCACAAGTGAAAATTACAGGATAATGGTAAATGATAAAATAAAGTTTAACAGTAGTGCAAGAAGACACGTTGTAAAGTCTTACTCTTTCAGTTACAGAGCAATAAAGTTAGCTAACATTAGCTAACATTAGCCACCACAAGGTATAAGTCATAGCAGACTAAGAAAAGCAGTAGCAACAAAACCCTCTCTAAAGTTTATTGAAATGAACTATGGTTCATTTTATTGTTTATGAATTAAGACTTGTAATTTGTAAGATGAACATTGTTATTTATTCTTTAAGTTACACAATATTGCTTCATAATGCTATCTGAGAACCAAAAGATTGATTATTCACATACAAGCCGCCTGCAAACCATCAGGAAACACTTGACTCTCCTGCTTTAATAGTCCTTTGTTTGACTTCAGGGCCAGGCCATGTCCCACACCGTAACATCCCAACACAGTTCAGCCAAGGTGGAGGGGCTAAAGGCCGCCACACCCTACGTGGTGCAGGTCAGAGCTCGCACGGTTGCTGGATACGGACGCTACAGCAACCCCATGGACTTCAGCACCAGCCTCCACAGTAAGTACAACCTCTCTCCTGCTTTACAGTCTGTTGATAATCTGCTGCTACAGTTGTCTTAATAAGGGTTCAAGCTTAGTAGTTTTTTAGGGCCGCCTTAATTGGTAGCCATCACATTTGCAGTACAGGCCACCCTTTAATCTCTTAAGAAGTGTTTCTGCTGTTAATTACTCATGTATCTGTGTGTGGTATTTGCTCCAGGTGACCCTCAGAAGTCGGTGCAGGACCAGCTGCCTCTCATCATCGGCTCGGCCTCCGCAGGTCTGGTGGTCATTGTTGCCTTGGTGGTTATCGCTGTTGTCTGCCTTAAGTAAGTGTTTGATTTTTATTACTGACAGCCTGAACTACATGTTTTAATTTGTTAGTTAGACTCCTAACAAAGAGGCTCATTACATTTTAACATGCTTTCAAAGGGTGTGTACTTACTCTTTAGCTTCAAAAAGGAGCTTTGCAAGATAGAAAAAACAGACCTGCCCTGTGAGTTTCTTCCTTGGCAGTCTTTGGTTTTTATCTGATCGTCAAGTTCGATATTAGTTTAATTCGCTGAACCTGGAAAGGGTCAAGACTGATAATGTCAGTGTGACTGTTTATGTGCTGCTTGTTTACAGGAAGCAGCGCGGCGGCTCAGAGCTGGAGTATACTGAGAAACTGCAGCAATACAGTGAGTTCATGTGTTCAGTTTGAGAACTGTCTCCTCTATGATCCTTTGGTCATGCCAGTACAGTTAACCAAGTGAATCAATGAATTATCCAATCACCTGATTGAGTCAGGGAACTCATTTCCCTATTAGCTTAGAGGAAGTCCTGACCATGTTGTCTGCCTGATGTTTGTCACGACAATACTCCTTTTTATATGTGAACTATATATGATATGATGTTTTATTGTATTTTTATGGTGTATTTTCACATTTGACACAGGACAAAAGTCTCAAACTATTTATTTAATGATAATAATGAAATTAAACATCAATTTGATTATTTTACATTATATATATATTTTTTTTATATATTTGCCATTTTGTGTTGGATATCGATATAATTACATTTATTATTAACATTGTGACATTAATGTCAGCTGGATTACCCAGGCAGATATGACGAGATCACAATTCTGTCACTTTTACCGCTCAGTTTCTCCAGGAGTCAAAGTGTACATCGACCCTTTCACCTACGAGGATCCCAATGACGCCATCCATGAGTTTGCCAAAGAGATAGACATCTCCTGCGTGAAAATAGAAGAAGTCATTGGTGCAGGTAAACAACGCCGTCGTTTTTGTCCAAGAGGACAGAGAAGGATTCAGGTTTATTAATCATTTATTTGAGCTGGAGTGTGTCATCAAGCCCCAAGGTCTGTTCTGTAAGAAGTCCTCCTTGGGAGAAAAGGTTTAGGATTCACAGAATGTGCATGAGAGCTGCTGGTGGGAATGATTGAAGTAAAAAATCTTCTCTGTAGCTCTTCCCTCTCTAGTCTTTTTTTCTTCTTCTCTCCAGCGGCATGTTGTGTCCTAACTTCACCTAAAATGACTGTCTGCTCCTGCTCGTTCAACCTTCCTCCCTTCTGTCTTTCTTTCTTTCTTTCTCTTCTCTCCTCTTTGTAAACACTGGTTCTCAGGCACCAAATGCAAAACTCCCAAGTTCCTTGCCCGTCCTCTGTCTCCCTCCACTGCTCCCAGGTGGCACACTCGATCGATTTGGGTCACTCCCTCTCTCCCCAACATCTTTGACCCTTGACCTCCCGTCCTTTCCTCTTCTCTTTTCTAATCCTCTCCCACAGTTGAAGTCGACCCTCAACTCTTTCAAATCAGCTCCTTCACTCCTGAGTCCCACCAGTTAACGTTCCCTCTCCCTGCACTTTCCCCAACTTCCTCTTCCCCTCCACTCCTCCTCTTCTTTCCTCTGCTCACTCAACCCATCTCCCCCATCACCCTCACCCCCTTCCTCTCCTTACCCCCACCTTCTTCTCTCAATCCAGGTGAATTTGGCGAGGTGTGCCGTGGACGTCTGAAGCAACACGGTCGCAGGGAGATGGTTGTGGCGATTAAGACGCTGAAAGCCGGCTACACTGAGTGCCAGAGGCGGGACTTCCTTGCCGAGGCCTCGATCATGGGCCAATTCGACCACCCCAACGTGATCCGGCTGGAGGGCGTCCTGACGCGGAGTTGCCCCGTCCTCATCATCACAGAGTTCATGGAGAACGGGGCGCTCGATTCCTTCCTCAGGGTAAGCTTGGCGGCAGGTTTCATTCCGCAACACTTCTGACAGAGAAGATTACTTTCTGTTTGTATCAAAGCTGAGAGAAACACACACACAGGGAGTCATTCACGATACCTCTGGGTTATCAGACGGTTTTACTCTCTGTGAAACACCCTGAGGCGCTCACTTGCAGAGTGATAGAGATTAAATGTGCAATATAACGCCTGGAGACAGGCATAGTGTCTCTGCTTGACGTGACTGACTGATGCTGACAGGGTTTCCAACGCACAAACTCCTGGTGGAAAACACAGCAGACCTTTGGATATGTTTGCTTCAGTGCATTAGAGAGTCTTTGTACGACCACAGAATATATTACTGATCAGAGTTTTCGGTTCAGACCACCGCCACCTACACAAAATGCTAAACAAAGGCAGGATGAGAAATGAGGTGTCACACAGTACATTTCCAGCTGCGTGGGGCCTATTACATGTCATTTACATTCAATAAAATGTGTTTTTCCGCATGGCAGCACTGTGAAGAAGTCTACTTAGGCTGGATGAGGCTACTTAATGCTTCTGGTGAATCGATGCCAAGCTGCTGGTCTTAAAAGCAGTTTATCTTTAAGTGATATACAGCTGCTTGTTTGCATAGATGATGAATCAATGATATTGATGAGTCTTGACATTGACCAGCTTGTTTTGATATTTCTTAACTTAAGTGGGCTTAATTCCGTATAACCGCGCATCTGTGGTTCAATACTGGCTAAGGACCTTGTATATATCGTACCTGTTTCCTGTCTATATGGACACAAAAAGGCAAAATGCCAAAAAACTAAACAAATCAAACAATACCAGGGCTGGATATTGTTTGAAATGTTTCAATACCAGTGCCTATACAAGAGTTTTATGATTAAAAGTTGTCAAAACATAAGCAGCCAACTACAAGAACTTTGCCTAAATAAAATACCAAAATTGGCAAAAATAATTATTTAAATCTGTGAATATATAATTAGTAGGTATAAGCAGAAAAGTTCGCAAATACAAGTTAGATTGGAACTCTCAGTTTATTTTCAATTCCCAAAGGGGCGTTATCAATGGCCATGGACCAAAATGCTTCTGGACGCAATTGGATAGACCTACAACCAAACGAAACATGTGACGTGGCACTGAGCGACAGACAAATGTAAATAGACTACAGTGATGAGCATCAAAATGTCTGTGAAGGAGTGTTGCCATCAGAATTTTTAAATACTTCAGCAGAAAGTTCCACATCAGCTGCAGCCATCTTGGTTCTTTTCAAAAATGCCTCAACAGCGCTCCAAATTAAACTAGGTTTATGTTGCCGTAATGTCCTTGGGACGGAGGTACGCAAGCCAAAAATGATCTCATCACGTACAGTATTTTGTGTAAAGCGCGAAGCCCGCCCCATATTAGATCAACAGTTGTGATTGGCCTGGCCAGGATCTGGTTTGAACAAGACGGGTACCAGACATATCTGCCCGAGCAAAGAAAACATGAGCTTGCAGTTTCGTCTGGTTTCCGGGCTAGCTTTTGCTGCTCCCAACTTCCAAAATGTGTGAATTTTGTATTGTTGCCCAAACAAAGCCAGCAATTTGAAATCTTGAAAGCTGTAACCATCATTTTCATTATCAATTAATTTCGATTCAATTTAGTTTGCTTTCATATCTGTCAAAGAAAAGCAGTAAATCCTCACATTTTTCTTGAAAAGCCTCTTCCCTCCTTCTCACCCACTCCTCTCAGTCAGCTGTCCCACAAATAACACAAGAAACTCCACGGCCTGTGCTGTCCTCGCCCCCGTTCCCGCCAGTGTCACACTGCCTGTGACTCAGAGGAACTCTGAGTTCTGCTCCAACAAGGAGACTATAGAGTTAACTCTCTCTTACACACACACACACACACACACACACACACACACACACACACACACACACACACACACACACACACACACGCACACACACACATGCAGAAACTATCCATATGGGTCACGCACATCGTACTGCAGCTCCCTGGAGACATGAACACACTTACACGCACACGACATATGCACATGAAGAAGCATTACAGATATACAGAAATAACACACACACACACATATGTACACACCACCGTGGCTTTGGACGCCTGCTATGAATCATGGCTGTTTACACATCTATCCATTCTGGCTTGTTTTGCTGTCAGACTTCATTGGAGTGTGCCGACTACAAAGCAGAATGTTTATGGTTTTGTCATGTCACGTCTTGTGTTCTGTGCTTTCTCATTGTGGAGTCAAAGCAGGGATTGATTATATATATTTGTTTCTACTTATATTAAATTAAATATTCAGGTAAAAAAAAGGAAGAAAAAGAAACCTCACAGCATAGTTTCAGCTTCATCCAGGTTTGCAGAACATCTCATTTTTGACATCACGTAAGTGCGTGTTGACATTCGATTGATCAGTTTCAATTCACACACATCAGGTTTCGTGAGCCTTCACGGATCGGAGTGCTGATGTATTTCGATGAGGAGTTTATCCCTCTGTGTCACGCTTCATACATGTGGGGAATTGTAAATTAAACCCTGAAAGCCCTAATCTCAGATTTGTTTCATGCCTCCCAAATGTTAACCTAAAAATTCTGCAAATCAGGGAATTTCAAATGAGGAAAATAAGCTTTGAGCAACACGCCATTCTAATTCAGTCAATGGGACGATTTGCAAGCGGAAAAAAAGAAAACAAAGCTTTGTGTCAAAAACATGCACTGCCTCTACCGGCAACTAGTTTGTCAGTCAGCTGCAGAATAAAAAAATACCTGCAGTCTGGTTTTGATTTCAGCTTTGCAGCTCCCATTTTGTTTTTGTGTGGAGTCAATATAGAGCCTTAATGGGTTTAGTACGACAGTAAAGAGTCTAATTAATCAGCTAATTGGACAGCATGCGTGAAAAGGTCAGCTGTCACTGACTGTCAGGAGCAACCGTGAAGCATTATGACAGATGTCATGTTTATGTGGCCTCAGTGACTGATTTGCTCTCTCTGGTGCTTTCTCCTCCTCCTTATCTCCCATACTTCCCTATCGTCTGTTTCTCCCCATTTCAACCCACCCTTGTTTTTCGTTCTCATTTTTCATTCCTTCACTTTCCTCCTTGTTCATTAACTGCCTCTCTTGCTCTCCCCCTCCCTCCCCCACCTTCGCTCTATCACCGGCTGTGTTTTTGTAGCTGAATGACGGGCGCTTCACGATGACACAGCTGGTCGGGATGCTGCGTGGCATCGCTGCAGGGATGAAGTACCTGTCAGACATGAACTATGTTCACCGAGACCTCGCCGCCCGGAATATCCTGGTCAACAGCAACTTGGTCTGCAAGGTCTCTGACTTTGGCCTGTCACGCTTTCTGGACGACACTTCCGCTGACCCCACTTACACAAGCTCGCTGGTCAGTATTATGTGTGTTTGCACACTCCGTGCAGGTTTAATTGAGCTTGTTAATTGGATCCTCTTCACTTGTTTCACATGTGCATACGGACGCATGTGTTCCTATTCATGTGTGCCAATATTTGCGTTAGACTGCGAGACCGTCTGTGAAATGTGCATTTGCTTCAGCATGTGTGTGTTGTTATAAGACGGTAGTGTCTCCCAGAGTTTTGATACCAAGCCCCTCTGTGTGTGTGTGTGTGTGTGTGTGTGTGTGTGTGTGTGTGTGTGTGTGTGTGTGTGTGTGTGTGTGCGTGCACGCAGGGAGGGAAGATTCCTATCCGGTGGACGGCGCCAGAGGCCATCGCCTTCAGGAAGTTCACCTCTGCCAGTGATGTGTGGAGTTACGGCATCGTCATGTGGGAGGTGGTGTCCTATGGAGAGAGGCCATACTGGGACATGAGCAACCAGGATGTGAGTTAGCCTGAAAGTCTCATGGTACAAACATATCTGTAGACCAAATGCACATTCAGGGAGTTTTATGTCTAAGTTTAGGCCTGGCTGAGAGTTTCACTGAGCTGTTGTAGCTCTGATTTCCAGCGTGGCATGTTGGACCTGGGCCTGTTCAGCTGTCTTTATCTCCTCATTGCAGATGCTAGTGCAGCTGTGTGTCTCTATGTGTTTTTACCACCTTATTTACAGCCCTAGCCTGCCCAGCCTCAACAAATCCATACTGCAAAGCCTCCCTCACACACACACACACAAAGGAAAACTCAGGAAAAGGCTTCTTCTTTTTTTTTCTTCTTTTTTTTACGGGTGTTGTTACCTGTAGGCTATCTGCACTACACAGACATCGTAACTACAGCAGTGAGCTTGCAGGAAAGAAAAAAAAATCTCTTGGTTCTCCTCCCTGAACAGATCACTGTGTACACCTCCACTTTATTCTCTGAGGAATATCACACTGTATTGTGCTTCAAAAAGAGAGTTGATAGCAATAAAGCACAAAGAAAAAGGAGCCGAAATGAAAAATGCCAGTAATGTATGTATAACTTCCATAACAAAACCCACATGCAGTAATGAAAGCATCAAAGTGGAGGTCCTCTATTGTTCCCAATAGCATTTGTGCCACAGTCATCGCTCAATAAGCAACAGAGTCAACAAATGCGAGATATAAACAGAGGTACTCGCCAGCTAGAAGCACGACATAAAAATCAAAGGACAAGCAGCAGGAGAAGAGGGTTGCAGCAGAAACGTTTTATTGTTCCCAAATGGCAATTTTTTATTGTTGTGGGGAGTTAAAACCCATACAGAGCTTATGGAGGGAAATGCCGTTGCTAGGCGAAAATCAAATCAGTGAGCCAACGTTTTCTTCCCCCACTTATTATCTCTCCTATCAATCATAGCAGTTTTGAAGTGACAACTTTGAGAATACTTGAGAATATTGTTTTTAGAGTTTTATAAAAATGATGAAAAGAAGGTTGGAATGTGTGACAGCATGAGCCGAGAAACTGTCTAATGTAGGACATAATACAGTAACTTGGGATTATTCTTTCACTACTCTAACAAAGACCAAACAGAGTGAGCATAACACAAATGAGTCCGAGCCAAATTTTAACACGTTTTAGAAGCACCACATGAAATTTCCTTAAATCCTTCCATGGAAAATATTCTGGGTCGATATTTTGCACTTTAAATGTGAAATTTAATGTCCATTCGGCTCTATGGAGGGAAATGAAGGTCGGCCACTTTGGTTCAAAGTGAACTATCTTTACAATTATTGGATAGATTGCTGTGAAATATTATACTGATACTCATTGTCCCCCAACTATTGTTGACAACTATTGGATGGATGCTGTAAAATTAGGTACAGATATTCAAGGTCCCCAGATGATAAATTGTAACAATGTTGGTAATTCCTTAAATTTAAATTTGTACAATACTTTGGATTGAAACCACATACCTGCAAAACTCATGACATTCCCATCTGACTCAGCTGTACTTTGTGTACAGTACGGTGCTAATTGGCAAATGTTAGCATGCTAACAGGCTATATTAAGATGATGAACACAGTAAACATCAGAGTGTTAACGTAATGGTGAGCATGTTAGCACCGCTGTGCTTCAGTACAGCCTCGCAGAGACTTTTTTAAGAATGACTTCCTGTCCCTCAGGTGATGACGGCAGTAGAGCAGGACTACCGGCTGCCCCCGCCCATGGATTGTCCCATGGTGCTGCACCAGCTGATGCTCGAGTGCTGGATGAAGGAGAGGAACCTGAGGCCCAAGTTCTCCCGCATCGTCAGCACCCTGGACAAGCTGCTCCGCAACGCCGCCAGCCTCAAGGTGGTGACCAGCACCTACTCAGGGTGAGTCCAGCTGCAGGAACAGAGGAAGACTGAAGTAGCTTTTTAACAAACTTTTCTTCAATAAAGAAAGATTCACGTCATAGTTTATATCTTAGCATTGTTCTCATACTGCCTTTGTGAAGGGAGAGAAGTTTTAAGGTGGATGGAAAGTGTTTGCTTTTAGAAATCTGTTTTCTGTTTTTAGGAAGAGCAAAGCACTTCACTGTTGCAACCTTGGCAAGTTTGCTGTAAGACTTAGTAACTTTTCAGACAAACTTGCTGAATTTACTTTCTAAGTAGCTGCATCAAAAAGTCTCGCTGGGTTTTTATGCTATGTATAGAGGGTTGGACCAAATGGATGCTCAGCTGCAACGTGATCTTGCAACTTCGGACCATTCTGAAGAATCTCCGTTCACAACAGCAACCAGAGTTCACAGTTTGGGCAGAAGCTTGAGTAGAAATGTTAGAATATTTGATAGCACATTTGCAAAAGCTTTCATCATCAAGTCTGTAATGTTGGCTGTGTAGTCTGTGGTGCTGTTGGCTGACGTGGCAGCTACTGTAGCAGACCTTTGTTGAAAATATATGCATTATTCTGCTGCGTTTTCCATATAAGCACGTTATGCTTTTCAGGTTTTTCCACACTAAGAGATGAATAGTGCAAACACAAAAAGGGGTGATGCAATTCTCTCTCTTTCACCTTCGTGAAATTCTTCCCTGTATTGTGTATGACGGCTGTGAAGTGCAGGATGAAGATTCCTCCTGGTGCAGAGCTGACCGGCGCTGTGCCTCTATGATGTTGGAATAAGTTGTTAGAGTAAAAGAAAAAATGGCTGGCCTAAAGAGATGCACACCGAGGTTCATGCTTGTTGGGTGTGGTTTGTTTTATACTTTCTGTTGATTTGGGAGGATATTTCTTTGAGCTGAAGGCTTTTACTGCCAGACAGATGTCTGCCTTCTTTTCTCTGACACTTCCCTTGGAAGTGTAGAAGTTGACTTATTCATAGGTAGCCGTCCTCACGTTGACGAGTTGTTTTTCAACTTTGTTTTCAGCGCAGTGGCTCCAAATGCTCCAGCCATTTTTTACTGACGTGTTTGTTCTGAAATGCGTTAGCCTGACATCCAGTCAACAGTATGATTAGTGCTGCTTTAGATGCTAGATCCTCAGCTCTGAGTGATGTATAATGAATCAAACGCACATCCTCAACCCTGTGCCTCTGATTCTGCAATAGTTTCTTGTTACCCACAAAAAAGGCAGAATTCATACATATAGTATCCAGGTCTTGTGCCATCTCCTTGGCTCACAGTCTCACTCTAACACAGAGCCCCAAGGGCGATTCCTATGCCAGGATTTTGGCTCAGTGAAGCTAATTGTGTGTGGAAATGTAATGGCTGACCTCGGTTTAATTCCCACTATACTTGGCTGGATGCTGGAATCTAGGTGATAGGACAGACAGCAGCCAGAGCTGCTGATGTGGAAAAGCAGGAGGTGATGAAGTGTGAGTAATAAGGGAGATTGAGGAGAAGCTAAAAGAGAGGAATGTGTTTAATTAGGTTGCTAATGAGCTTTTTAATGCATCAGGGGAGGGCGCGCCCAATGCTGTGATGGGAAAATAGTAAAGGGATATGCGTGTGTAAGTTGCGTGTGTGTGCGATGCTTGTGCGTGTGTGCATGTTATGCTACGTGCTGCTGTGTGCAGATGACATGCCAATGATTAATTTATGGCCTCATCTGTATGCAACAGCAAGAAAGATAGAGGGGGGGAGCGGGAGGAAGAGGAGGAGGGAGAAAGGATCATGTTGTCAGAGCATGATTTAGAGAGCGTCTCCGGTGTTTGTGGGTGCGTCTATACTCTCGCTCCTGCTCACCTGCCATTGGCTGCTCAATGATGTTGGGGCAGATAACAGAGGGAGAGAGAGGATATGAGATGCAGCGCTATCTGTAGAGTATCTTCAACCACGAGGGCCTTAAAGGACACTGGTCTAGCAACGAAGGACACACGGAGGCTGCATCGCTTTTTCCAAGATAGCGAAGGAATATGTTGAACTTTTATTAAAACTGAAAATGTGATGAGTAGATTTGGCGCGGCATTTGAGTTGGACTTTGTTTATAGCAGATGAAGCTTGAGATCAGCAGATTTGAGTGTATCCTCAGGATGCTGTATTTTTATAGGTTTATAACCATTATGTCTTAGGTGAATATATACTATGCAGAATTTAGCTACACCAACTCTAAGATGGATTAGACCTTTATCTACCTTCAATGAGAGTACTTAGTGGAGTAATAATGAGATGTACCTTTTGTTTAAAGTGGCTGTGAACCTGCTGCTGACCTGTGCGGCTTTGTGTTGGCAGGGACCTGCTGCGGCTCGGAGGGACGCTGCCGGGACACAACAGGAAGAGTCCGGACAGCAGTCAGGAAATCGTTCGGCAACAAATGAGCCAAACTCTCCCCATCAGAGTGTGAGCTTCTGCGGCCAGGAGGATACAGAACGAATAAAAACTACCTAGAAACTCTGACGTGAAGAGCCTAATGTAAAATACAAAGAAGAAGCTACAGAGAGAGAAAGAGGACCGTTTTTGGAGATTTCTTTCCGACTGGAGATGTCCATTTAAAGAGAACTGTCCATTGCAGTGTGTGTGTGTGTGTGTGTGTGTGTGTGTGTGTGTGTGTGTGTGTTCATTACTTGACACTTGTGGATTTGTGACTATTGACATAAAGCCAAACTTCCTGTTGCTCCCTCTCAGGTTGTGTTTGCATGTCTGCATGTGTTCTTGCTGGTTAGGAATCAGTCTTTCCTTCTCTTCCCCCTCAGACTGAGGACCGGAGAGCTCACACAGATAATAGGATTCAGTGTATAGATGATACAACAGTGCCAAAATAAAGCAAACGTTTGCTTAAAACTGACTCTTAAGACAGCTTGACATCTGTAGACCTTCAATCCAATCAACCCATTTTTACCCCAAACCCAACCTGTTTTTTTATTTTGCTTCTGTTTTTTGTTTTTTTTGGGAAACAAGAAAAAAATAAACTTTTCATCCACTTCCTCTTAAATACTGTCTTCCACATGTACTGGGAGATATACGTGTTACAAATCTGTACAAAGCATCCGAGTCTTCACACCGTCTCTCTGTCTAAGGAGAGACGTAACTGACACTGTGCGGGACACGTCATGTGCATGCCAAAGTGGAAACTTCTTCATGAGAAAAGTACAAATAAGTTCCACATTAACTGTTGCTTTGGTGGCATTTTGCTGTATGGACTTTAACGTCCAGGTTTTCTTAATCTTGTTTGATTCATATACGCATTGTTTTGAATGCTAAGTTATTATCTATTATTGCAAAGATGTGTTTTTTTTACAAGCACTGGGGCTTAACTTTTTTATTGCGATGCTTGATTTTTTTCACACATTAACAAACCAGACAGACATGAATGAATGAATCAAGATGTGAAATGTTCTGCTCGGACAGAATAATTATAAATGGAAAGCACCCGTGGTAGTGCTGTGTTGTACATTCTACTTTGGCGAATGTGTTGCAGATCAGTGAGAATTAAAAAGGTCAATATCCAGATGATAGTATTGTGACCTTAATATTTGACCAGACCTACAAGTACTAATGTAGAACAAATCACTCATTGGTTTATTTCTCCTGACATGTGTTTTCTTCAGCACGCCAGCTGTCAGCGCAGTTCCTATCTAAAACAACTGCCTGTATATAACTATATTTCTATTAGACCAGTCAGCTCAGCATTTACATCCATCTGAGCTGATTCTGGCCTCTCTATGACCATCGTTTATATGCCTGTTTGTTTATTGTTGAGGAGCAAACAAATGGAGAAATTGCAGTTTAAATGGTCATTACATATCTGAAACTATATGTCACAATGAAAGAAGAAAAATGTGTGTCTGTTAGGGCAGACTTTTTCCTGTGCAATTAAAGGTGTATTAGATTGTAAAAGAAAAAAAAAAAAAAAAACGCCAGAAAACTAGAACAAAAATAAGCATTTCTCTTTCAGTATTTTTACGATAATCATATGCAAATAAATTATTAAACGGATCTCTGGTATTCTCTTTGATTTCTCGGCGGGTTCACATGGGCTGAAGTTCCGGGTCTCCTCTTATCTGGCCGAGGGATGAAAAGAGAGAATAGCAAGTTTGTTTTACCTCCTCAGTCGGAATATCACAGCAGCTTTGGATGGACTCATTAAGATGGAAGATTAATCAAAGGCCGATCCACGCAGCTTGCCTATTAGTGAGACCATAGGACTATTCTGGGGATTTCAGTCTCTGTTGCTGCTGGAGAGGCTTCAAGGAGACAAAGTTAATCTGGCTTCACACCCAATGTCAGTGTTGTTTGGCTTTAATCTGTCAGCCAGGACACAAACCGGGTCTCTTTCCAACCAGTGCAGATGAGTGAAGCTGTCACCTTCTGTTTTTATTGACCTAAAGGGAGCTCTTCTGTCGGGGGCTCCGGGGGTCCACACTTACTCATTTGTGACTCATTGCTCAGACAGCAGCCGCGCAGGGAGGACTGGTGATGTTGTGTTCTCTACATGTTCTCTAATCCTCTCTGCTGCTCTCACGGGATGTACATACACGCGGTCAACACAAAGGTCTTGTGAAGCACACAGATCGAAATGTGCAATATAAACAGCCACTGAGCCACTGAGTGCAATTCCACTGGGCTACCCACGTAGCATGGCATTTATGTGTGTCAAAGCTTTGGAGATTGATATGCTTCACAGTGGTACAGCTGCTCTTTCCTTCGATGCAAGACAGAAGATGTGTAGAAAAATGCTTGACCTTAGAGGAGAATACAATGCACACAAGCCTGCTGAGGAGGACGTCTTCCAGTGAAAAGCAGTTTTTTTTTTCTTTTTTAAAGTGGTCCCAGCTTTTAATGAAGCCTTTAAACACATGAGAGAACATGTTTGCTTGGTATTTCCCATTGCGTCTAAGATCTGACACAATGTCGAAAGTGAGATTTTGCATCCTGTTTACCATTAAACATTTGAAGCGTCGTCAGCTTCACAGGCCGTTCTGGCTCGCTGCTCTCCAGCGAAAACACTTGTAGGCTTCCATCTCAGTAGAGCTGGATGGAATGTTTTTCACCGCTGCGTCTTAAAGTTGGTGCAAAATGGCACCGACCCTAAAGGAAATATCTCATTATTGTATTACAGACAATTAAGTGATGAGAAATCAGCTGCGACAGGATCTCGAAGAGGTTTTAATGAGCGTGCTTGGTGGAGGGAAAACGGAGGAAGTGATGGCAGGATGACAGACAGTTTTTATTTGGTGGCTGCTGGTTGCTCGTCAGTGACCAGACAATCTGTGGTTCAACGTCAAATCCCTACATCACCACAGTGATCCCCACGATTACTGCGAGATTAACAGCGGTTCAGCCGTTATATGTACATAATCACGCACGAACCCCAGCCAAGACAAGGCAGAGAAAAAAAAGACACGTAGGCACACTACAAACCCACTTTC
Organism: Perca fluviatilis; assembly: GCF_010015445.1. NCBI lineage: Eukaryota > Metazoa > Chordata > Actinopteri > Perciformes > Percidae > Perca > Perca fluviatilis. The sequence continues at coordinate 15,267,658 of NC_053122.1, forward strand.
AAATGCATAACTATACACATTTGCTCCTCCCCCCCCACTCACACACAGATCTGCTGGATTGGCAGTGATTTGTCAGATTTAGCTGCATCTACTTGTGTAGGCCTTCTGATTACACCAGTCAGTTTTCTTCCAAGCTCAAAGCACTCATTTGCCATCCTGTCCAAAGCAAGTTTAATGCCTCCAATTACAGGGGGTCTGCAAGCAGGCAGATTTGGAGCGGGGAGGCTTGGCAGGAGAGTTTGCTACGCATCAGGGCCTTTTAACAGAGTAGTGATTTGCTGCTGCTGGTGCTGAAGCTGCCTGTGCCGGCTCATCAATGGAAAACTACCCTCTTTATGGTGAAGCACATGCAGCACTAAGCCGAAACTGTGAGGAGAGACACAAAAATATCAAGCTTTTTAATGACTCGGTAGCGGCTCTTCTCCGCACTCAGTGTGGAGGAATTTCTGCATCTCTGCACCGCAAGCACAAATGGAAATCAAAGTCTTTTCAGCAATCATTTTTATGTAAAATGGGCTGTATTTTAATTGAATATTCTAAGATCTTACCCCGCAGAGTGTAATGGTGCAAATGAAGGAAACAGAGCACACAGACAAGATCGCAGCAGTAATGCTGAAACATAATGTGATGTGGTGCATTAAATATATACGACAGTCAAGGGAAAACTTTCTAATACCTCCAATATGTTCTTTTTTTTACTCATGTCAGCTTTGATTTGACTTTAATGGTCATGCGTTTTTGAGTTACTCTATCTTTGCGGTTAACTACATTGTCTCTAAAGATTTGTATGCATAAATCCCAAATTGGCAGATTTGATTAATTAATTTTTATATTGATAATATGCAGCAGAATTAGAGGCATACTGTATAGAATAAGTATCTCCATGAAAGTGCAGGGCCACTTTCATCACTCCACATGGCTTGGCAATAAATTCACTATTGCTCTTGCACTGTACTCTGGCAACTAAAACATTAACTCAAATATGTAATGTCTTTCTCACTTAAACCCACTTAATTAAATCTGTCCTAATTACAGTCACTCATTGAGAATCTTTCAGAAAATGGTGTGTAATTTCCCAGTTTTCCCATGATTTTACAGTAAATCTATAAATCAGAATAAAGCCACAAGTTATGAGACATTATTCTTTTTAATCCAAATTAATGGATTACATTTAGCTACTATTTCTTATTACCAGATTATTGTAATCTTGTTAAAGATAATCCGTTACTCCCTAACCCTGGTCTTTGAGTATTATATCTGGACATTTCAGCGAAGCAGCTGGCACTAAATGCAGCTGCAATCTTTGCTGCAGCATCACGTCTGATGAAAAGTATAAATGGGGAGCTGCAAAACATCTCATTACAGAAATATTCAATTTACCCTCAAATGATTTGTTCACATTTAATTAAAAAAGCCCCAATACAGAAACACCCGTACACACACACACACACACACACACACACACACACACACACACACACACACACACACACACACACACACACACACATACCCACAGCTCTGTGATGGTAAATAATGCCTCCCAATTTCACCTTTACCTCCCAGCACTTTCCTTGTGAAAGCCTTTAGTGTTGCAGGGACTGATAATTAGCATGACAGTGCACTTTGTGCTTGGAGAGGCTTCCCCACCTCTGCCTGTCTGTGGCTTGATCTCTGCAGTGTGTGATCCATTAAATGGCCTCTGAAGCTCCGGACATTGATTAATGGGAGTCAGTACAGTTGGGTTTGAAGGACGGGATAACGTGTCTGTTAGCAATTGGCTTAGCACAAAGACTGGACACAGGGAAACAGCTTGATTCTAATCGTTTTTACACTTTTGTACAAAAGTGTAAAAATTACAATTTCCCGTTATGTGCCAGACTATTTCTTGGCCGGGACCTCTAACTTCTTGGAGTCGGCTAAGAAATACAGAGCCAAAGTGAAACCGGAACTTCCAGGTACTGATCCTGGAGTAACAAAACCTCAGTCAAAATCCTGTTGACATATGTAGCAACACTAACTAAAAATCCAACCTTGGCACACAGCACTTCTCAACAGAGTGGTTCATATATTTATATAAGGATGGTGATCATTTTCAAAAGAAGTAAAAGTCCTGCATTACGCAAATGTTCCATTTCAATTCAATTTTATTTATAGTATCAAATCATAACAGAGTTATCTCGAGACACTTTACAGATAGAGTAGGTCTAGACCACACTCTATAAATTCCAAAACCCCAACAATTACAGTAATTCCCTCAAGAGCAAGCATTGGCAGTGGCTGTTGCGACAGTGGCGAGGAAAAACTCCCTTTTAGGAAGAAACCTCGGCAGACCCAGACTCTTGGTAGGCGGTGTCTGACGGGGCCAGTTGGGGGTGTGATGAACAGTGGCAAATAATAGTCACAATTAAAGATAATTTCAGAATGTCATATTGTATGATTATTGCTGCATCTATGTGTTCATCACTTTAGTGTTGCAGCTAGTAAAAGTGAGGGTAATTGGAACTATTTGATGTACTGGTGGGTATCTTAATCTATAACGATAAATCAGAATGTATTTGTTTATTCAATTTGTATTAATCTGAATTTGCAAAGTAACCAACTACGTGTGTGTGTGTGTGTGTGTGTGTGTGTGTGTGTGTGTGTGTGTGTGTGTGTGTGTGTGTGTGTGTGTGTGTGTGTGTGTGTGAGATTCTTCATTGTACACTGTAACAAAATACAGCCTGATGCAGCATTTAAAGGACCACATCTGACTGCCAGGGTGTCTTTCAAAGCACCAAAGCAGTGAGCTCTTGATGAAAAGAGGGACCAACAGAGATTATTAGCATGCATGTGATGTGAATGGGTTCGAAAGAATGAACAGATTATGCATTTGTATGTTTGCTGATGAGATAGAGGAGTTTAGGTCCCTCAATCCAGTTTGAATGACAAATCCTCACCAGGGGAGGGGAAAGGCCACGGATAAAGAAGAGCAGGAAGAGACAGACTTTATCCTTTTGAGTAAACGTAGTGGGGGTGTGTGATGCTGTGGTCTCAGAGCAGATGTCCCAAAATGGGGAAAAGAAATGAAAAGAAGACCAAAGGGATCTGTGGATCCTGAGCTTAACTCCTATTTTTCTAAATCTGCAAAGTATCTGTGTGGAGCATCGGGGCGGATCGCACCGCAGGGCTGCCAGTCAAAGTTTTGAGAGGTTGTTTTCAGAGCCCTTTTTGTTGTGGCCTGTGGAGCGTGTTAGCAACAAGGCTGTGAGTGTGAAGGCTGGTTGGCTGGCTTCAGGGACTCTCCTCTACATGTGGAGGGCTTTACAGTTCGCTGGAAAGATGAGGAGAGACAAGGAACAAAAACACGTCCGAGCTGAGAGTATAGCGACAAGCCAGTATGTCGCATTGTCTCGTCCTGTTACCGGGGTCAACGTCGCTGATGTTGACAGTGATACGTGTCTCCGCAGCTTTGTAATTAAATGGGAAGAAGGTTGTTTGACTGAAATGCAGCGTGATCTCTTTTTGTTTATATCACAAAAAGACATAAACAGACACAAACACACACACACACAAACGCACACACACATATTCTTATCGCCTGAAACTACCTGTATATTTGAAATAAATGGCCTGCCAAGCATTTGATGGGTTAGCTAGAAATCCCAAATGCTTATAGTGCCTTGGCTGCTTTCAAGTAATCATCCCCATGGTAACACCTGACACCAGCTATTCATCATGCAGCCCATATAAACTCCAGCATATTCACAACAACACGAAGCATAGTCAACTTTTCATACTCGCTGCTGACAAATAGCCACACAAACAACATGTCTGTGCGTGATGATACGTTCAAATCCCAAAGATCTGCACGTGTGTGTGTGTGTCTCACATTGCATCATGCACTCCCATTTGGCATTAATTGTCAGTCGTTAGAGTTAATTTGACAGGTGAAAGTGAATTTGATAAGATGGCAGTGACACTAAAGTGTTGCTGTAGTTTATAGCAGCCAGTCGAGTGTGCAGCGTTAGTAGATGAATATTCAGGAATCAGAGCGTCATTTAGCATAATTAACACAAGCAGAAATGGAAATTATTTGGCTTTAAATGAAACTAGATGAGGATGCACACAAAGCACAAATAGACCTACTGTATTTAGCTGTTTTTTTTTTATATTCCTCACTCTCGCTGTGTTTAAACTATTTGTCAGTGTTATGGATGTTTCTCACAGAGGGCTACAGGGCGCAGAATAGAGGAAAGGAGCTGGAGTGAGGAAATATTTGTGGGACGTAGTCATACACATCTTCTCATCCCTCCTTCACACTGAGTCTGGGGGCACATACGGAGACCCAGGTTTTATCTTGCCGCTGGGCTGCAATCAATTTTAGTTGGTAATGAAAGAAGTGATCAGATCTTTTACTTAAGTACCAATAGCAATAGAACAATATAAAAATGCTCAGTTACAATTAACAGTTGCAATTCTCATAGTTAAGTATACACGGTACAAGATTTCCCTTAAGTACAAGTGGCCTACTTCGAAATTGTATTTAAGTATATTACTTGAGTATATGTAATTAACATTTAATGAGGTGTTTGCCATACTACATGCATGTGTGTATGTAGTCCTGTTTCCCAAGAAATATAATAACGGGAAAAATAGTTATGTTCTAGGCATAAACCAAATAGGCTGATACATACATATCATGAATATAAAGTCCTTTAAGTAAGTCCTTTAGCGTGTCTGTAGTCCCGCTTTGCCAGACCTTCCTCCCACAGCGCTGTGTAGGAGGGTCTATAGTCTGTGTAGCATTCCAGGATGGGAGAAAATGTGCTTTGGTTTACTGGGATTTCTTCACAATTGTCTTAGGTGGTGCTGAGTGCCGGACGGAGCAATGCTGCCTTTGCAAAACAGCCTCGAGAAGGAACTTGTTTTGGTGGAACATGTACGTTCAAAGGTTGTTTTAGTCGGGCAACAGAAAACTCAGATTGGACAGATAGTCTAGCTAGCTGTCTGGAGTTACCCTGCAGAGATCTGAGAAAAGGTTAACCATTGTCCTCATAAATCGATCGGAGTTTAAAATGCCAACACAAAGAAAGGGGAAGGTTACGGATATTAGGGACATACGGCGGAATTTCCGTTGTCGAATTAGACTAGAGTGGCCGCAATCGGCTCAGGCCGGAACATGGCGCAGCTGCGCTCGGTGGATTTCAGTTTGGCTTGTACCAGCAGCCTCTGAACGCTAATAGAACATAGAATTTGTCTCAGCCTAATAGAATGATTTTGAAAATACCAAATTACTTGCTTTAATGAATTCTGTTTGTTTATACAATGAAAAATTATCAAATATCAGTTCCATGAGCCGACAGATCACAGGCTATGAACTTGGCATTTCATATTCCTCGCAGCAAAGTTCAAGCTGCACGATAGGTTTATGTTCATTCTAATTATTTTGCCTTAATAATTATTCATACCACCATATAATACACTATAGTGGTCAGGTCAGGAACCCATAAATGCATGCATATTTCTTCTTGTTTCATTTAGTGTTGCTTGTAATATGACCAATGCATTTTAACTGGAGCTGAAGTTATACCTTAAAAACAAGTCATTTTCCCAGGATTCACAGGATAGTGTGCTTCTGCTCCCAGTACAGAAAATGTCTAATTTTCGTGAAAAATATGAATCCCTAGTGGACTCATAAGCACCCTTAGAATTCAGACACATGTTGTGCACTATAGTGCACTAAATAGACAGTGATTACAGACACAGTTATGAACCTGCTGAACATTAGCATGTTTGCATTATCATTGTGAGCATGTTAGATAGATACTTTATTGATCCCAAAGGGGAAATTCAAGGTCCCAGTAGCTTAAAGACATCACACACAACATACACACACGTCATAAACAGGATGATAAAATAAAAAATCCACATGAATAATATGGACAATAAAAGTAAAGATACCAAATAAAAAATCCACATGAATGTACTAAGGGATGTATAAGCATGCGACGCTTGCAGTGACAGGGCAGGGACTGACCCTGTGATTCAGTATGCATGGTAAGGTGCTCTATGAGAGGGTGTGTGTAGTGCAAATAAGTCCTGTAGTGCAAGGATAAAGTCTAGAGACCAGCATTAAATATGGACAATATAAGAGAATAATGTAGACATAGTAATATAAAAACTATAATGCAGTGCAAGGATAAAGTTTAAAAAAGACAGCATTAAATATGGGAATTATAAGGCATGTTAGCATGCTGTCATTAGCTGTGTCTATTAAGTTCAGCCACATGGCTGTGTGGACTCTTAGTCTTGTTTAAAGCTAGATGTCAGCCTTTTTTGTCCACAGCTTACAAAGTATATTAAAGTCATAATTCAGCACAAAGAGTGCTACTTTTTAAAGTGTTCGTCAAGCTGAAATATTGCAGTTCATTGTTATTGCTTCAGCTTCAAAGAGTGGAGTAGAAGAAAGCTGTGCTCCCGACTGCAAGCGGTTTGCAATCTGTGAACTGCAGATAATGAGGTGGTATCTGTTAGCTGGAAGAGAGCAGCCCGGCCGGACCAGAGCATCAGTCTGTGGAGAATCAGCGTCTCATCCAGCCAAACAGTAGCATAAGGTTTTGTAAGGTACATCCTGAATTCCTCCAGGTTTAATGTCTCCATCAAAAGAAGATCAAAAGGAAGGGATTAGAGCAACATAACAGAGGTAAGTGTGGAGAGGAGACTTCGCTAAACTCCAGAGCGCTTTTGATACCGCTCATCCCTGCCAAACCGTAGCCATGGCAACAGTGGAGAGGGAAGTGTGCAGCATTGATAAGAGTGCGACAGGGGATGAAGGGGTTGACAGATCATTTTGGAGAAGTCTGACCCTTCTGCAGAAGGGCCGTCGTCTTGTCTGGGAAATTAATACCATACGCAGATGGTGTGTGGAGATTGACAGTCTCGGACCCAAGTCTCTCTGTGGTAGCAATTTAACACATATCATACTACAAAGTGTTAACTTCAGACACTATTGAGGGTAGTTTCACACTGTAAATGTCTGTGACTGGGTCTCTTCTTCAAGTTCTTTAGGATTTATCTGCTGTGCCAAGCTTACTCTGCTACACATTGTTAGGGAAATATGCACAAAACTCCACTACCATGGCTGTAGCTTGGCTTTAGCACGGTGCTACTGTACAGTAACGGATGTAGAAATAGACGTTTAAGGGCTCCAGTTTAAAAAGGTATCAAATTAAATATCGACACTGTACCCTAATTTGTTAAAAACTGCTCTTCTTGTATGTAGGATGTTGTGAAAAACAAGACTTGGAAAAAAGGACTTACTATATCAAGTCCTTTTTTAAGGACGAAAGGAAATAAAGCATTTTTTTAAGTAAGAGAGGAAATAAAGCATTCCCAGCTAGCCTATAGTAAACCACTGGGAATGCTTTATTTCCTCTCTTTGTCTCTGAGCACATGAATAGAGAGAAAAGGAGGAAGAGGAAAAGCAATGTACAGTAGAAGGGCCTCCAGCCTGCCTCAGGGGCAGCACGCCGGATACAGCGTATGATTTCACAAACAACGTGTTTTTGCACCACTGATTCAGGCCGCGTGTACTTAATTAGTAAAAATGGACACTAATTGAGCCCCAGCTGTATGTGGAGTGGGAAAAAAAGTGAATCTCTAAGCACACACCAACCCAAGAGCTCCAAGTCTCTCTGATCCTCTTCTCCCCCCTGAGCTCCGTCTGTTCACTCACTGAGCGTAGCGGCTTGTTAGCACACTGGGAGATTTGTAAGGATAACGAAAAGTCAGTAGAAGATGGGAGATTCAGCATGAGGACGAGGGATTTCAGGACTTGTTCTTTACTGAACATGTTGTGCAAGTGTTGTAGCATTAATAAACCTCAATTTGTAATGATCAGTAATATATGTTTTATAAATCTAATCTTATGTTAAAATCGAGATATGGCATTGCACTGTGCATTTCATTATACACAGAGATTGTTTTGCGGCATCATTTGCACATTTTGTTTAGCGAGGGAGTGTTGAGCTGTATATGTGATTTCAGGATCTCAGCCAGACTGACTCAGCAGCTGCAGCTAAATTAATAAACACAACCAACTTGAAAGCAGACTTTACTAAAACATGTAAATGGGCCTTTCCCTATGCTAATGGAAATGTAAATGTCCACAAAAATATTACCTATACAGCCAGAAGGCAAAGTAGAACCTGCTAAATCCTATGATTTTGTCTTGTTATGTGCACAAGGGAGGCTGCATGTTTTTTACACTGAACACAAATCTGTGGAAATGTTTTAAATCAGTCAGTCTGCTTTGTTGTATCTGCAGGTTTCACTCAGTATATGTTTATTTTCACATCACACCTGTTCTTGTGTTATAGATGGTAAACTGACAGATAAGTTCATGTTGTTGTCACACACAGATGCTCTCACATGTCTCACAGAATGATCATAATAATTACAATCATTGCATTTGAGTCACAGTTGATGGTTTTCAGTTGTCTGTCTGTCTGGCAGGATCATGCAGTATGTAGCATCATGTGTCCCTTGAGACCAAATTAACACAATTTATCGATCAAACAATAAATTCATTATGGCATATGCTGGAGGTCAAGAATAAGTTAGAATATTGCCTCAAAGATATAAGAGAAAATTCAAATTAGCATTATGCCAGAACATAAACTAATTTAACTGTTGAAGATAAATTATTTTCCTTACTGTACTAAATGTTTGAGTGATGGTCAGTTCTCTTGATGGTGACTGTTGATAGCCTGCAAGCTTCTCTTGGCAAGAACACAGACATTTTTCCACCAAGGCAGACTCAGTGTAGTTAAAAAAGCGTTTCTGTTTCCATAAACTCTATATGTTCTCTTGTGAGTTTTCGTGTCGCCATTGTGTCCTGGTCATCCAAGGGCTGGCAGGAATTCAGACTCCCTGTCATCTGATTGCAGGAGGACTGAAGAAGAAGAAGAAGAGACTTTCCTGCTGTTTCTGGTATAAACAATCAGACTGAGAAACAGTGGCTGACAGAAGAGTGCGATATGTGTGTGTCAAAGTCAATCTGATAGTCACGGTGAGCACGACTCAGCCTTGTGTAATGTTGTATAATGTCTTCTGTGGCTCTGAAGGAGCTTTGTCAAGTTTAACAAAATAACCCTGATGATGTCATAGTGATGTCACTGGGGTTATCACAAATTGGGCTTGGATACACATTTTTATCAGACAGGGAGGGTTTAATGCTGCAATCCGTTGCAATTATTTCTGAGTCGGTATTCCCGATTTTTGATCTTATGCGTCCCAACTAGAGATGCACCGATAGACCGGCCGGTGACCGGAATTGGCCGGTTTTCACGAGCTCGGCCATTACTGGCGACCGGCAGGTCAGTCTGACACATGCCGATTTCATGCCGGTCAATGCTACAATTAACTGACAACATAAGTTATATGAGTTGCAGTTCTCAAAGAAGCACGCACACACTTTTTTTCCTTTCTCTCAACTTTTCCGCCGTGTGTCGCGCGTACCCGCTCGCGGTGTGAAACGCATGTCCGCGCTATTCTCGCACATGTAGGCAACCTCGTGAATTAACCTGCAACATGTCAGCTGTTTGGAAATTCTTCGGCGTGTGTGCAGAAGATAACAAGTTTGCAATATGCAACACCTGCAAGGAAAAGGTAGGGCGTGGAGGGACGACACCAAAAATCTAAATCACATTTTTGGTTGGATATTGGATGTGAAAAGAAGGAAATGGTTCTAACATTGCACTTTAGATGTGTGTGAATTTCCCACACCAGGAGTAATTTATATAGCTCTATTTTATACTGATCCATTATCTGATCAAAAAATTTTCTATGTTCTGTGCAAAATGTTCTATTACAGAAAACAGAAAATAAATATTTGTGTGTAAATTGGTTAGAAATTTTTTTATCGGAATCGGCTAAAATCGGTATCGGCTGGCCTAACTCAAAGAAAATCGGAAATCGGAATCGTCCTAGAAAGTTGTAATCGGTGCATCTGTAGTCCCAACGAATCTGCTCGGGAAAACATTGACGCCCGCAATGATGAAACTGATGTCTGTATGGCAATTCTCTGAGCTTCACAAGCATCTACAGAGGGCCTAACTACATCAGTTACCACAGAGAAATGTCTGTCTTGCTCATCTTTGCTCATGCAAGTAATGTTCAACAACTCAAAATAATGGGTGCGGTGCGTAATACTGTTAACCACAGCCAAATATTATAAAGTTGTGTGCATTTGTTTTGATGTGCAAAGGGGTATTAAAAAGACTTCTATCAAGAAAATATCAACTGAATGGAAATAGCAGTGACAACGTTGTTACAGCAGGTTTTTACAACTAAAACAGTTCACATGTGCGGCGCCATGTTGCTGTGACGTCAGATGTGTTTATGTCAGCGAACTTATGTCCGACCTGGAATTCCCACTTGAATGACCGTTTCATTGCACTTTTAGGTGTCGGAGGCAGGTTTTTTTTGGCTTTAATAATGGTTAATGAAATGCTTTATACCTCAGTTACAACTTTTGAGTTGCCAGGTTGTGAAAGAACCCTTTTTGACCACAATCCATTTATTAAAAATAATTTAAAAAAAACTTTATTAATGACGTATTACCATTTATGACTTAACACCTGGCTTATTATGAAATGAGAAACACATAGTATTTATTAATGAATTACCAACAGTTATAACTGTGTTATTACCTAATAAAAAATGCTAAACACCTGCAAGAACGTTTTTTTACAAACTGGCAACCCACCTGTTGTTCTTATTAATGGCTTATGACTGATCTATAAAGCATTAGAAATCTTCTTTGGTCTCTTTTTTCTTGTATGCTCCATTATAGACGCACTCCTCATAGCCAGACATGCAGCCATGCTGGAGCACCTAACTTTGATTAAATGTCCTTAATTATATTGTAACACTTCCCTTTAATAATCTTTGATAATGTGATACATTATATACCTAGAACAGAATGTACACCAATCCAGTATTTTCTTTCCTGAATACAAAATGCGTCAAAACAAGATTAATGAGTTTATTTTTAAGCCTGTTTCAAATATGGTGGTTAAGCCTCTATTTGAAGTCTTATAGCTGCAGCTGCTGGTCAGGGGTCCAAGATGAGTCAACCTCCTGTCTGCATAAAGCACACATTTTTCTAGAGTGATTTCCATTTAAGGATGCTGATGAATCCAGCAAGGGCCAGAGTTTAATCTTTGCAGAGAGTTTTAATTGTAGACTTGATTTTTCAAAATTTCCCATTCAGGTTACCAGCAGCCGCGATCAAAAACACAATATGGAAGTTTAGTGAAGTGAAGGGCACGCTTGATTTAATTAGAAGATCGCCTTGTTTTTCCTCTGCTGTGTCTTCCCATTATTTTCTAACATATAGTAATGAAAGTCTGTGCTGATTGCAACCACACTGGTGGATCCTCTGCTCATTTTAAAACATTAACATAGTTTGCAACAACTAGATGAGCTCTTGATGAAGGCTATTTGATTAGAAAGTGGTGGATGGTTATGAAATGAAGGCTAGAATACCTCAGTTAATTCAACTCAGAATTCCTTTTTATATGATAGTCACTGATTGCACTTCTCCTAAAAACACCTTTTAATATTGACACCAACATATATTATGGTATTATTCACATTACTAGTAAATTTACAAACCTAAAATCTTTTTAGGAATTGTCACTTTTACCAATATTTCCTCGCCTTATATCAGATTGATGACATATGGACATTGTGGCAGCATTGTGGTGTAAAAAGATAGACCTTCAACCAGAGGAGCCTTTTGGAAAGCAAAACCCTGAATCCACACACTCTGACCTCCCTGTGGAGCGGGGGGAAGGGAGAGTGAATTTACAAATGGAGATCATTTCACATTAATACCCCCGGGTGAGTTGCAATGCCAATAAAATCAACCTTAAACATAAATCAAATAAGGAGCGAAGACACCATCAGCTTGCTCATGTCAATCAAAATGAATTTGCCAATGAGGTTTCATTGCATTTAAATCAATAATGTAGTTATCAAAGTGGAGGACTCATATATCAAAAGATCGCACACACACAGAGATAAATGATCATCTTGAGGATCCTGTTTTTGGACGCATTAAAGACTTTCTTCAGTTTTATCTACAGGATACATGAAAAGATAAATGTCTCATGATATTATTATAGAGGATAAATTTGGTGATATTCTTTAATTTTGTTGTCAACAAATACAATGAAAAGATCGAAACCAACAATGCATGCAATATTTTGATTTATGACTAAATACTTTAGACATAAAATTAAGCTGTGCGTTGTGTTTAGTGCTAATTGACAAACAATAGCATGCTAACATGCAAAACTAAGCTGGTGAACATTACACCAAATTAACATCAGCATGTTAGCTATGTCATAGTGAGCATATTAGCATGCTGATGTTAGCATTTAGAAGTATCGCCGTGCTATAAGTATAGCTTCACAGAGAGGCCAGCATGGCTGAAGACTTAGGCCACCAGTAGGCTTCATCAGAAGTGCTTGTCTGATGTTTGGAGAGCCCCTCTAACCACACCTTTCCAACGTCAGAACTGGCAATTTGACATGTTTGGTCAGCTGCATGAAGGTAAGGAAGGAGCCAGGATTTGAACTTTTCTCTCTAGTACCCTTTCTCCAACAAAATTAGTATGTATATGATATATGACGTATATGATATATGACGTATATGATAGACTCCTTTCCTATTGCCAGTAGACAAGTACACCATTCTGTTTTTTTTTTTCTGGTGTGTGTCATAATGTGTCACAAATGCACCAGAAAACAGGGTTAGTAAATACTAGAAAGCAGGTGGTCACGGTGGTTGCTTCTTTTTTTAATAACAGTTACTTATTCAGTCATTCTTTCATACTCGGTGCTTGCACAGAGACAGACAGAATTTGTGGCCGAGATGAAGGAATTTAGCGACAGAGGCGACGCGCTTCATAGCATCGCGCCAGCAATGTCCACCCTAATGAGATTAGCATGTCCACCCGGATGTCATGTTTCTATAACTGCTGATCGTAAGTGGAGCTGATACATACCTGTGACTACTGCAGGGTCATTTGTAGCATGAATGAATGCAGATTGTAACCTCCTGCATACAAAAGCCAGCTATTAGTTGTTGTAAATTGGCTTTTTGACCAGTGGGAAAGAAGAATAACTCTCTTTTTTTCATTCCTGACACAACAATTCTGTTACCTTTTCTGTGTACAGATTGCAACAACATAAATGTGGGTGTGAATGTTGGATCGTCGGTTTCGGAAATTAACAGAAATCATCGGACACAACCCCCTCTAATGAGACGTCATAAAGATGTGGGGGGATAAGATTTCCAAAGGTATTGAATCATCCGACAAGCAGTCCTGAAGAAGTATACTGCCCCATTTAGTCTGGTTACAAAACTTTCAGAAATGTCCTTAAACAGCTGGGCACTGTAGTTAAGCAGGAGCAAATAGTGCATATGAGAAGGATTATTTTCAGCAATGATATAACACACATTTGGTGCTCCAGTGAGTATTTACAGCAGCAAGACAGTATGCGGGATTTATTTAAAACAAACTACAATGCTCATGTTCATCATAATTTAATAGTTGAATAATTTTTTAATAAGAATGGAGGTTTAGGGCACAGCGGAATAGGCGTAAATTGTTAGTAGGATGAATTCCCTTTTGGTTTTGGTCTTTTCATGGGATTTGTTGACAATAACAAAAATATAGAATATCACCTTTAACTTATGCTTGAAGCTTGTTGAATTTTGTATGCATAAATTTTTTTTAATGATTAAAGTATCTTCTTTGTGTGCGAAAGCCAACATATTTTTAACATACTTTTCTGAATTTATGTTTCGCCATTACTTTTCTATGAATCACAACCGGAGACTAAAAACATCCTCAGGGCCACAAACATGAAAACAGCAAGGTCAGTATTTACTCTGTCGTTGGTAATATAAAGCTCATCTCAGCACTAGTGTCTCCAATTACAACAGACCACTGGGCTCGCTGCTCTTCCTTAATAGCTTCCCCCATATCTGACACTCTTCATTTCACGTAATGAGAGTCTTCAAGATGTGAATAAAGGTATGCATATGATTTGGTACAAGGGCTGAAAATGAGATATGCCTGGGGGCTCACTTCAAACAAGACAAAAATTACAGCTCAAGTGAAACTCTGTGGCTTCAAACCAGACATCTGTTCTTATTCCCTCATTGGGGCTGAAAGGAAGCAGCCTGGGCCTCGGTGCCAAGGAGCCTCTTGTCTAAATCTCTGCCAACTTATTTGTCACTGTGGTCTCAGTGACCAGAGAAACAGCCAGCCACTCAAACTAATAGTACGGTCATCTGTCGGTTCATCTCACAACTTGCAGCAAAAACCTTATCACAGAGAACATCAGAGAGAAGTTGAGGAGGAGGAAGAAAGAGGGGAGTGAAACCAAATCCCTCACTGGATTCACTTCTTGCTGTTAACACCGTAAAGTCACCTAAAGTTTATTGCTTGTCCATTTGCAAGCAATCCAAAGAGAGTCTTTACTCTCCCAGGAAGCCTCAGAAAGCTCTTTAACTGCCTGACCTTCCTGTGTTTTTATGGAGCCGGGGAGCAATTTAACATGTTTTAGTTGCTCTGCTACACTAGCAAAGATTCAAGAAAGTGATATCTAGCTATATGACCACGGAGAAGGTTGCCATGTCTGCCATATCTGCCTGAAACATCTTGACCCCATTCGTCAGCGCACAGCCGAGCTGGCCTCATGGATGTCTCTGTCCAGCTAGAGTTTATCATAAACTGGTTTTAAAGCCCATTATGCAATTACCTTAAAAACTAAGGGCATTTAATAGAGATTTTTCAGTACACAATGAAGCTAGAGGCTGGTAGAGACATCTAACTGCATCAACAATAGACAAGAAGACAGGGTCAAAGAAAAGAAATCTCTAGAAGCCAGCTGACTCCCGGATAAAGAAACTGTCACACAGCCGCAGCTCCAGTTTATCTTTTAATTAACATCTCATACACCAAGACAAACACACCATCAATAATGCAACAGTAACATGCTACAATATTGATGTCAGATGAAATGAGTTACTTTGAAGGGGGAACTATTTTAAGCACATGTCCAACCCGGCTAGCATTTGGGGCCAAGTTATTCAGTTAAAAAGAAAAGGGAAAAAATAGAGCCATGAGAAGAGGAGAGCAGCTGATGCCATGTGTGACTGTGGCCAAACGGAAGGGGACAGAGGGCCAACATGTTGTTTGTCAGGGTGAACAAATGGTGACAAACGATGGCAAATTGGAGTGAAGGCCCCCTGCTGAGCCATGGTCTGCCCACTGGGGTCCCAATAGAGCAGAGGTGCTAGCGCGGGAGAATAAAAGACGCACACACATGTATAAAGTTATCGAAAAGTAATAAAATTTGAGGCGTGGCGTGCATACAGAAACACGTTCACACACAATAATACGATGCCAGAGAAAGGAGGCATTGGGAGACTGAGACGACACTCACAAAGGCTCCCTGACTATCTAATCCAATGTTTCACATGAAAGAGTTTCTGCTGAGGACTAAAACAGCATTTGTCTTAATCCTATACATCTATATGATAGAGACAGATGGAAAGTAAGTTCTCTGTGTCTCAGTGTCTGGGAAAAAACAAAAATCACCCTCACCCTAGACCCCTGATTTCCAGCCTCAAAGTGGAGTGAAGTGAAGTGAAACTCTCTGCGGTGAGTAGAAGAAGTGGTAACCACAACACGCTCATAAATAGATTCCGGGGGCCCGCTCCAGCCATGTACAAAAAGGTGTATATCATTTAATTGGCTGGATAAGACAAAGATTTTTAATTTCCCCTGAGATCTGGGTTGCTAACTTTTGCTTTTGCACTGCAGAGAAGAAGAACTGCACTCAGAGCAATGCCAGGAATTAACAATATTCTCTTTTCCACGGGCGATGCAGTGATTTTTTTTCTCTGCAGGGAGCTCAACAGATATTGGATTAATTATGCAGATGTTGAATATCAACCCTGATAAAGACTCTTACTAGTCTGTGGACCTTAGTGTGTCTATGCTCTGTCTCCTAAGAACTATCATGGCATATGTTTTGGTACAGTGGACACACTCTTCCAGCTTTTCCTCTCTCTCTCTCTCTCTCTCTCTCTCTCTCTCTCTCTCTCTCTCTCTGCCTCCCCTTTCCCTTCCTCCCTCCTTCACACAGAAAAGCCATTGTGTGCGGGCACAGATGAGATTTGCATGCATGTTAGACTGGATTACACATGCAGGCTCTGGGAACCTGGACCCCTGTGGTCTCCCTTCACTGTTTGGGCCCGAAATCCACAAGCTCTCCTTTCAATCTATGACTTCAAACAAATCTCACAGCTTTATTGGCTTAGGAACATACAAAATCAGAGGTTAGATTCCTACATTTTGGGAGAAAAAGTTTATTTTAAGTTTCTCCGCAGCTGGAATTTGTTTCAAAATCAATTTCATGAAACCCCCTCATCGAATTTGACATCCATCAGCGGTCAGATTCATGACTTAGGGAAATGAGAGTGTGCGAACGGGTTAATCCTCTGAGTGATATAATGAGAAACTTAATCCTTGATCTGAAGACGCTGTGTTGAAGAGGGTGGAGATAGCAGATAAGAGCAGCCAAATCTCCTTAAAAATAGCCGAGGACACAACAGCAATCTGCCAGGAGATGCAACAAACATTTGATAAATTGATTTTAATGTCATTACTTTCCTTCATCATGTGTGTGCGAGCGCTTTTTTGGTCAAGTCTCTCCATCATCCATCAGTATATTTATAGCCAAATTGTTGACAACAGCACTTACGTGCCTGCAAACAGACAATAAAAACATTTCATCTCAAAGCATTTGTGTGTCATTACATTTATTCATACGAGCATTAAAGTAAATTGTCAAACGCTGCCTTCTTTAAGCAGCTAAGCTCAGCGGAGCCTCTCTGCTCAGCAGGATTATAAATGAGATAGGATTTAATATTGATCCTCGCCTGACCTCCTATGAAGTTCTCATCATTTTATAATATTCTTCACACATGCTGTTAATGGGATCAATGGGCTCCCACATGTCCATGGGCAGATAAACCTTGACCTTATCACTATCAGACAACAAGCATGACCGGGCTTTTTTTTTTTTACCGCCACATGAGGATAAAGGAGGGTAAGATAAAACGTGAGGATTGGCTGTTTACTGATTTGTTTACCACAGTCAGTTATACAGTAGACAACAGACAGTAAGAAGAGTGTCTTATTTGTCATTATTTTTTCATGCAGCGGGTTAGACAGGCCTGCATCTACCAATAAAAATAAGGTGTCAGTTTGAACACCATTACATTTTTGGCTCCATGGCACATTGAGCATTGCTGAGTAACGCCACCTTCAAAGGGCCGGACCATGAAATATTGGATAATTTTACCTCACACTGGAACGAAACCGGTTGATGAGCAAATGTACTGTCTGCTCTGAGGCTCTCTGGTGCTGCTGCAAAGAAAAAAAAAAAAAACTCTCTCTCCCTTCGCAAAGCAACGTCAGGTTCATAAGCAAGCCACATACCTAAATGAGCCTGATGATTATCTGAATATATTTCCATAGCTATTACAATGGGCTGCAATCAATGAGCAAGGCTGCTTTAAACTCAGTGCTCGTGTATGTCCCAACGGCATTAATTTCACTAAGGCTCACATATGAGTATGGGGGTGGATGATTGGTGTGGGTGGAGGCAATTGATTCAATGTATCTGAGGCGATGCCAGGTATGCAGAATACAAACACACAGTGATGGGAGCTATAAGAAATGCAGAGGGGGCTACCTGAGTGACTGTACGCATATGCATACCCCCGAGCAAAGCCGCCACATGTAATAAATCAAATAATTTGCCTTCCAGCCAGCTAGTCCTACGTTTTGAATCTAAAGCTGCTTATGTGAAAGGGGACATGAAAAACTGTGATTCGTCGATGCCGAGCCACGAGCACGCTGTCCTCTTTTTCTCTTTTCCCACTCCCCTGTCAGCTCATTAGTGGGCCATCTCGATATTGCAATATTGCTATACTGCTAAGAGTAGATTCAAACACAGCTTTATGCTAGCTCCACACATAATACTGCAAATTAAATGAAGAAAAACTTTCACATAATTGGTAGCAAAATGTCCTCCCTTTGTGTCTGCACACACACACACACACACACACACGCACACACACACACACACACACACACACACAGTATTGGATTTGAGCCACACCCTGGCAATGACATCCAGAAGTCAAGTTCTTAAGTCAGCAACAACAACGGTGGAACAGTAAATCTTTGACCAAGCTGGCAGGAGATCAACTGCTGACATCTCTTTAAAGGATTTTTTTTTTTAATGAATTGCCTTCACCACAGAAACAAAATTACATTCCTAATAAATATATTCCTGTAAAATTAAATATTTTAATAAATGATTTGTAGGGATACATCTTTCTGCACAAAAAATGGATGGCAGCAGGAAGAAAAAAAAAAGAAGTGAATCATGGAATGAATATAGCTGACCCCCCCTCCCCCCTCCCATCCCCTTCCTTTTTTTTTTCACCAGATGATAACTCATCTATCATCTACGACCCATTAACAACCATCCTCAGTCTGGCTTCAGTAATGCCATCAGGAAGGGGAGAGCCACTATCTGCCCCTCTCCTGACGCTAACATAATTGTTACACACTTGCTCCAGTCAAATGATGTTTTCCTCTTTGTGACCAATTACCTTTATCTTTATTAGATGATGGCGGCAATTAGCTTTCACAGCAGCTAAATGCAAAAAAGTGAAAACAAGCCTTGGTTTTTTTTTAAGATTCAGGTCATGTCATAATGTGCCAGTCAACAAATGTATCACTCCCATCCCCCGCCCAGATATCTTTTTCCCTTAGGTCAACAGTGTATCATATGGGTATAAAAACAAGAAAAATCTGATTTCTGTATACAAATTTTACATTTTTATTTGTTAATTTTACATTTTTATGTATACAAATTTTACATTTTTATACATGATCCCCCATCTTTATTACCTTTGAATTTGCTTTCATACATGAAACAGAGATTGGGATCATGTTTTCTGCACTCTGCATAAGAAATACTGTATATATTTGTAGGGTTACATGTTATTCTCTCCTTTTCGTTACTTCCACCCCACTCGAACCAACACGTTGCAAACAAAAATGCTGTTTTTACTATAATAAATGGTAAATAGGGATCATTCTTGGATTGATGAATATGTAACTCCAAAAGAAACAAGAATGTGTAGTTTGTGTTTTTTCCAGCTTGGTGAAACCCACAAAACTGAGCTGACTAGGTCAGGTTCCTCTCGCCCCTTTACATCATATGTCCATTATTGACAGTATGCATCAGAAAATAGAAATAACATTGACCATCATTGAGCATGGTATTTTCCTAATAAGAGCAACAAAAGGAGAAACCTGGGTTTAGAAATATATGTAAAAATGAAACACAGAGGTTTGCTCCTGGACGCAGCGGCTGCAGGTTCGACTCCGACCTGCGGCCCTTTGCTGCATGTCAATCCCCCTCTCTCACCCCTTTCATGTCTTCAGCTGTCCTCTAAATAAAGGCCTAAAATGCCCCAAAAAAATTGTCGAAATGAAATGAAATCATCAACCGAGATTTGTGCACATGCTTGCATTTTTTCCAAGAAGCATCTTGATTTACAGGCATTAAATAGTCAAATGTACCTCCGTCAACCATTTCTAAAAATGAAAGTAATGGGAAGGTGTTCGGGACAAATACTTGTGTTGTTGTTGCCTGCAATATGCAGAGCAATAAACCACTCCGGCTCGGTGTAATCTGTACCTAAGAACAGTCGAGGATAAGACTTGGAAAAACATTTAAGTTCAGTGTTCACAGTTCAGTTTAGTGTACAGAAGCAAACACACTAAAAAAAGCACTCAACACCGAATGACGGTTAAAGCTACCAAGATATTTTTACACTCTACTGAATAGCTAAAATTCCTGCACATAGCTGAGTTGCTCTTCCTCAACATGGCATAAAACAGTTAGTATATAGAAAGAAGGCTGAGCCATTCATAGTAATGTATTAGTACAAAATGCAGATACTTCCATTAGAGCTTTACTACAACTGTATCTATTCCACAAGCAGCCCCACCAGAGCAACCAGGGCTTCCACTCTTTTAATTACTTTTACAATTACAGTTTTTGTCTTTGGCTTAAAAAAAAACTCTATCTCCATAGCGACAAACCCTCATCTTTGCTTCAGAGAAATAATTGTTGGCTCCTGCATCAAATGGTTGTTCTGTGTATCTTTAAAATTTCATAACTTCTGCGTCTGAGCCTACCTTTGGTATATTTAACATAAAAGCCCAAGGCCTCTGACTTTTCTATTTATGTCCTTGGGGGGTTGTGCGCTGCCTCTAATAGTTATAGAAGCTGAGTCGGAGCATAGTTGACTGCACCAATACAGACAATCTTGTGTATGAAAGCAGGATCGTCACGATGTAGAAGATTAAGTGGATGCCTGGTACAATGTAGAAAAACATTTTATGGATTATATAATGATAAAGTTAATGCAATCTCATCAAAGGCACCAAATAATTTTTTCTCAATCAGCTTTTTACTGTGAGCGATGGGGTCCTACATGACCACAACATTTTCTGTCAGCGTTTGAACAGTTTTGTTTATTTCAAATCAGAGATTTCTGTATTTTGTTTGTTTCGATGACACCATCCATTTAATCGCAATGTCACCGGTTCGAGTCCATTCAGGGACCTTTGGTGCATCGCCTTTACTCTTTACTGTTTGTAAAAAGGCAAAATTAAAACATCATTAGGCATGTTTGTTTCGTCACTTGGTAAAACCATTGAAATATTGATCTTTTGATGCTAAAATGTAGTGTGACATAACGTCAACAACCAGTTTCAGTAATTTTTACACAGCAGCAATATCAATCCAAAATCTGCTTACTAAAAGCTAGTTAACATTAGCCCCCATACACTACGGGTCATACTAGACCAAGTAAGACTGCAGCAGCAATATAGCAGCAGTACATTGAAATGAGAAAGGGTGCATATGTTTATGAATTGAACTTTTCATTCAGGAGGAATGTGTCATTATTATTGATTCCATGAATAATAATGATGACACCTTGAAAATGTATCTTTTAAACTTAAACACAAATATTTAACATTATAGAAGAGAACTAAAGATTTAAATGCAAGTTTTAAGGGGCTTTACAATGATTGTGTCTATTTAGGTTGTTGTATAGGAGTTTCTTTAAGAACACAAAGACACACGGAATCATGATGAAAAAGCAATCTTTTTCAAAGAGTAAAATCAGGCTTGACCTAATTTCTTGCGCCCTGTTATCTCCCTCAAAATGTCAAGTACCTGAATACGCTGATCAGGGCATGAAAGTACTTATATGTATTATGTCCTTGAGTCGAAAAGATTAAAATTTCCATTTCAGGCGAAAAGCGTCTGGAAAGCCAAACATCACATGCTGAGTGTAGAAAACTGGAAAAGGTTACTGAGCCTTATCTGCAATTATGCAAAAACACAAAGATTGGCCAAACCAATGTTCATTGGTACAAAGGGAATCTACGATGCCATGATGTTGCTTACAGCACTCTCCTCTCAGAGGCAGATGAGTAGCATACAGCACATCCTAGAGGAAACTATAGGCAAGAACAGCTGACTGTACAAAAGTCAAACCTTGTCATGTTTTGAATTATAAATACAGCCAATTAAACTTTAAATCCCCCCCATAGTAAAATGATAGAGATGGCTAATTAACAAGTACTTCTTAAATTTGGTTTTAATTCAGGAGCTTCTCATTTGCACATAAGATATAGAGGAATAGTTTCAGATAACAACTATCTGCTTTAGTCACATCTCTGTATTAACACTGAAGAGAACCGCAGTTTTACTCCAACACTACAAATAAATATCAAGAAATCTCTAAAACTTCACTTTATTTGACCCTATTCTTCCAATAAAATGGAGCTGCTAAGATGTTGACAACTCCACTTCTACACCCATTATGTCAACTGTTTCATTTTCAGCTAGGGTTTTTTTTTTTGAAGAAGAAAGGCTCGGGACAAGAAATGAAAAATTTGTTTGGTATGGGTCACATGGAAAAAAAAAACTGCTCTCTTATCTTTTCATCACCACCTGGGAATATAAATAGTTCAGTTTAAAAATAATGGCTTTCATCTTCATTTACACCTCTGAATATTCAATATGAGAGCAATGGTGCCCCCTTGTGTAAAGTAGAATTAATAGGCTGATAGTGATATGCATGCAAGGTAGATTCTAATAAAATCTGTTAATGGAGAGATTGTGCAAAGCTCAAAAACATAGTCTTTTTACCTGTGTGATCACTTCTATGGCAGGTTCTGAGGTACAGTATGTGTTTGAACATTTTTATTCCACGGTCATACAGTTTCCTCTGCAGTAAACTTTTATTGATTCTCTCAGAAGTGAAGGGCACTCCCTCTGTCCGTCTTCAACCTCTCGGGCTCTTCAGACAGACTGCGGCTCTAGCCTCCGCTGTCAGAGCTCTGGGCGCACTGCACTGCCCTGGGCTCAGTCAGCCGGTCGTAGGACAGCACTGTCATAATCTGCAAAAATGCACAGTGTGATATGGCATTAGAGAATAGAGAGCACCGAGTAATAGGTAGAGGCTATAAAAGATATGTTGAGGTAAAGATTTTACTGGCAAGTAGCTATTGTTTCTCAGTTTGGGTATGTGAAAAGCACAAAAAGTAAGGAAATTTGTGTTTGGTAGATTATTTCTCTGTGGTAACAATGCTTTCTGGCAATAAATCTTATACCGTTGGAAAGCTTGTTTAGTTCCCTTTCAAATGGTGCCCGATTTGTAAGGAACACACATTTGTGGGATGAGCAGCAGCGTTGAGTATGTGGGTTGCACCCATGAAAAATTTGCCAAATCTACTCTAAGTACAGCTACAGTCAAGTGAGTGTCTGCTCCAAGAATCGGCATGCCGCATTTGACTGATCTGGATAGGGCCCTTGCGATAGGACAACTTCAAGCTGGTGTTCAGCAAAACCAAGTTGCGGCATTATTTGGAGTGAGCCCTAGTACCATCTCCAAACTGAAGGCCAAGTTCCATATAACGGGGGATGTCAAAGACAAGCCGCGAAGTGGGCGTCCCAAGAAGACGACACCCCAAGAAGACCATTTCCTCACCCTGTCAGCACTTGTGTAGGCTTCTACAGATTTGCAGTCAAGGTTTGCAGGACGATATGGCCGACGGCTCTCTGCCCAGACAATCCGGAACAGAATGCATGCAGCCAATCCCCAATGCCATGGAAGTCATCAGTCAATGCCATGACCGCCCTTCACCGTCAGGCCCGTTTGCGCTGGTGTCGGCAACACGTGCACTGGAACCTGAACATGTGGAGGAATGTTATGTTCAGTGATGAGTCCAGATTATGCCTATGGCAATTGGATCGTAGGGTCAAAGTGTGGAGAAGATGCCGAGAACGCTATGTTGATTGCTGCACCAATAGAGAAACACCTTTTGGTGGAGGCAGTGTGATGGTGTGGGGCGGCATCTCCCTCACTGGAAAAGCGAGACTTGTCATCATTGGACGCAATCTCAATGCAGAGAGATATAGAGATGAGATTCTGCAACCAGTGGCAATCCCATATCTCCACAGTCTGGGACAAACTCTATCCTCCAAGATGACGACGCTCGCCCCCACAGGGCAGGGTTTATCAGAGACTACCTCCAGAATGTGGGAGTGGAGAGGAGGGACTGGCCTGCCAGCAGTCCTGACCTCAACCCCATTGAACACTTGTGGGATCAGCTTGGGCGTGCTGTTCGTGCCAGCGTGACCAACACAACCATGTTGACTGACTTGCGACAAATGCTGGTTGAAGAATGGGATGCCATCCCACAGCAGTGTGTGACCAGGCTGGTGACCAGCATGAGGAGGAGGTGCCAGGCTGTTGTGGCTGTGTATGGTTCTTCCACACGCTACTGTGGCTCCTGTTTGTGAAATTAATAAATTGTTAAATTGCCAATATGTCTTGTTTCTGCAAACTTCAATCATCCAATCCACCAAACACCAAACGAGTCAATGGCAGAATAAGCTGTTTGGCATTCGCAGAGAAGATTTGGCAAATTTTTCATGGGCACCACCCACATACTCAGGACTGCTGCTCATCCCACAAATGCATGTTCCTTACCTCTTCCTTACAAAATAGTACAGGGAAGGAACTTGTTTTGGTGGAATATATATGGATGTCAAAGACAAGCCGCGAAGTGGGCGTCCCAAGAAGACGACACCCCAAGAAGACCATTTCCTCACCCTGTCAGCACTTAGGTGTAGGCTTCTACAGATTTGCAGTCAAGGTTTGCATATATATATATATATATATATATATATATATATATATATATATATATATATATATTACATATATATATATATACATATACATATATATATATATATATATATATATATATATACATATATATATATACTGTTTCGGCTAGGAACAGGTAAGCAAGAAGTCTGTTGTTTTTGTGTGCATAACTGATAAAGTGGTGCGGATTTTCCTTGGTAGGCTGTAGCAGCGTTTCCCTTTGGATTCGTCAAGGGGAGATTGGTGTAGTGTTGTGGCCAAAGCGGTTGAAGCATTTGCTTGGGATCACATCCGTGGATTCCAGGTGGATTGCTGGCTTGTTGGTTGGTTGTTTTTTTTTGGGGGGGTTTTTTGTTTTTATTTAAAAAAGGAGGTGGTTGAAGTTGGGGGGGGGGTTTTTTTTGTGGGGGTTCTTGCTAGTGCAAAAAAAAAAAAAAAAAAAAAAAAAAAAAAAAAAAAAAGGGGGGTTTGTGTGTTTAGAGAGCAGGGAAATCTAAACCGGCTGAGGAAATGTCAGAAATTGAAGCTTTCGTTGCTGCTCCGTCTGAGGAGGTGTTGGAAAAGTGTACCAAAGAACATTTAATTAAGATGGTGAGCACTATTCTGTAGCTGTGAGGGACAAACGTCTAAAAGACAATGTTAAATTAACTTTGAAACTGAGCAGGAAGAGCTTCACCCAGTTAACACAGCAATGTCTGTCCAGACACAGGGGCAAATTTCCGAGCAACAGAAAGAGCTTATCATGTTACAGATTGACCAGGAGATGCGAAAGCAAAGAAAAAAGCAAGAGGTAAAGGTTAAGAAACAGGAGTTGGAGGTTAAAAAACAAATTGAAATAAAGATGATCCGCTAGCAGACTGAAAAAGTGAAACTAGCGTCACAACCAGACATGAGTAATTTGTGTTTACTGCCACAGTTTAACGAAAGAGATCCAAAAATCTTTTTTGTTTTGTTGGAGCGTGCTGCAAAGACTGGCCAGATGCTGATTTTGCTTTAACATTACAGTGTGTCCTGACAGGGAAAGCGCAGGAGGATTATTTGTCTCTGAGCTTAGAAGACAGCTCCGGGTACGAACAAATTAAATCAGCTGTGCTTAAGGCGTATGAACTTGTGCCAGAAGCATATCGTCAATGTTTTAGATCTTGGGAGAAAAGAAATGGTCAAACATAGCTATGTTGAATTTGCACGAGACCTAACCCTTCACGTTAAACGCTGCACTTGAGATTACTACTTTTTATAAACTCTGAGAGTTGGCTGTTTTGGAGCAGTTTAAAAGTTTGCTTCATAGTCACATATCCACGTACATTAATGAGAAAAAAAGACATCCCTGCTCCTGAGGCTGCTGTATCAGCAGATGAATATGCGCTGCTCCATAAGAGCAATTTAAGAGAGGGCACTGTGTGTAATGACGTGGGTTGGAACATAAACCTGTCGCTGTGCCATTTGAACACACACGACCATTGAAACATAATGCGGTAAAGTTTGATCCGAAAACACCACGAAACAAGTTTGACAAAACTAAACCCTGTAACTATTGACATGAGTTGGGAGTGGTATCAATCCTCTCATGACACTCTTGCAAAAGAGGGAATCAGTGTTTATCCGAAAATATCGACCTCATCTTTTAAGTCATCATGTTACCACATTTTTTTACGCTATTAAACACTCAAATGAGCTGTGTTCTACTTACAGTGATCATTATGAGGAGGGCTAACATCATGCCCAGCATTATGTACAAGTTTTCAGTCAGTCCTCCGGCCCATAAAGGACCCAAGATGGTGGCCAGGCCCCCAACTGAGCGTCTGACACCTTGGCTGAATCCTTTTGGTGAGGAAGAATTAAAGGTTAAGTATAAACATTGAAATATGTCTTGAAAGAAAAGCATGTATAACTGTTCTGTGCATCAAGTATGCTGAGCTGCAATCTGTTGTTCCAATATGTTGAATCGTGGAAACAGCGGTAAAACAAGCCAACCTTGAGTTTTCGCTGCAGTGATTTTGGAAAAGAGAGACACCTGAGACACGGCCACAAAGGGAAGCCCCAGCAACTGCAGAAAGACTCCGATGATGAAGGCCGACAGCTCCCATCCATATCCACCTGGCAGGGGTGCAAAGATAATACCCTGGTATTACTTAATTATAGACCTTCTAGTTTGCCCCCATATTATAAAGGTACATATCATAAAACAATTACATTTGCAGACTGTAATCTAACACATACATAAATGAAACATATTAGTAGATTTATTAGCTATTCAATTATAATATTTTGTTTCTTTTTATTTCTGACATGTGGTGATAAGGATTCAAAGTGTGTGTCAGATCATATTTCAGTTATCCATCCCTTCTTCTCCCGGTTTTTAAGTCCCTTCCACAAACGGGTTGGCAGCACCAGAGATAGCTCTATCTGAAAACTAAACGACTGCCAAGCTGGCAGCCACTAGATATTTGTTCTCTGCTGCTTTGCACCATGCACATGTTTGTGTGAATGTGTGCCCACTCAAACTGTTCGATGTTCCTGCATAAGCTGAAAGTCTGCAAGCGTATAATGCAAAACGCAATCAAACCTGTTTCTTAGTGGTCAAATGTATTTTTCTTTAGGTATCTGCCTTTAAGGTTTAATTTCTTTGTTTGGTTGTTTTAACTGTGACTGTAACCAATAGAAAACAAAAGTAGGCTATGGTTTAACAAATAGCATTTTTGTCTAATTAGATTACTGTAATCCTTTTATATGTACTCAGGCACTCCCCAGCTCCAGCACCTGTCAGTTGTAATCAGAGCGATAAACGTGACGAGCTGCAACAGACGCAGGCCAACATGAACATACAGGATCTAGTTTGCCTGTATGATCTCCTGCTGGCCTGCCAGAGTCTGAATGATATCATTTACAGGGCATATTCAACTCAGCCAGTGTGTAACCCGATATGGCTCCGCTGCGCTCTACACACCAACAACAACGATTTGGCACAGAACAGCGAGGCATTTTTTTTAAGGCTGTGTGGGCCTTTTGCATTTGTGTTTGTGTGTTTACCCGGACAGGTTAGCACCTCGGGGGTTGCAGAGGAAGATGAGGCACCAGATACAAGCGGTGCAGCAGATGACCAGGCCCACAGCCAACACGGCGCGGTCCGCCACCTTCCTGCTCAGCCAGCGCACAAAGAAGAAGCCCAGGATGACCTCCACCCCGCACAGGCTGTACATCAGGCTGTTGCCCAGCTCGCCAAAGCTGAAGTGGCGCTGCGTCAGAGGAGTCACCATGGTCTGGGGGATTTTGAGAAAGATGTTCATGAGGTCAGCCAGATAGACAAAGTGATTCAACCAGAGGTAGAGGAGGAGATTGTTATAAGAGCTGAAACAAGCAACCTTTGGGCCCTATCTTGCACTCAGCGCAATTGCCTTTGTAAACCGACGCATGTATCATTCCTATTTTGCACCCGACGCACAGCAGACTTTTCCCTCCACAGACGCACGTCGATAAATTAGGGAATGTATTTGCGCTCCCGGGGGCGGTTCAGCGAAAAGAAGAGGCGTGTTCAGGCGCAAACGTTCCCTGGTGCTATTTTGCAGTTTCAGAAAACAATTCCGCCACTGACCAGGAAAAACCTGGTTTAAAGTCAGTGGCGCATTATTCAGATGCTATTTTAGGGGCGCATGCTTGGCCATAATGTAGCGTGTGCACAACGCGCATACACCTTGCTTCTCTCATCTACGCGGACGCAGCAAGGGAATGTGAGATGACGCTCTGATTGGTTTATTGCACGTTACGCCCAAACCACTCCCAGTTACTTCAGACCAACCCATTTTAGATTTGCGTCAGGCGCAAGAGTCATTTATCCCGCCGGTATAATAGCAACAGCGCCTGAGATCCACCCACAAAGCTACTTGCGTTTCACATTTGATACTTGCGTTTCAGATCGTTAAAATAGGGCCCTTTAAGTCCTTCAAAGGCTTCATTCAGTCCAGATCAAAATAATTGTTTTGTTTTGATATTGAAATGATTGTATAATCCAGGCCAGCACTGTGTGACTATTCCGGCGCCACAGTTTAACTGGAAGAGATTAAAGGCCTCTCCATTTTTCATGTCTTGGACATAGAGACTGATTGTGCCCTCCTTACATCAGTTTTACTTTGAACGTCAAGCGATACTTGATTATTTTCTCAAAGTAAAAGCGCAGGTCTTTCCACGTAAGCCTCAGATTGATGCAGTTTGGATGAAACTCGGGGTAAAATAGTGTGACACTGTGTGAAATGCTTGGAAAACCCTGGGTGACGGATCTCAACACTAGCTGCTCTCACCTCCAGCGCTGTCTGATTGAAGAGAGTGATGAACTGCGCCGTGAGGAGAACAACCACCTCTTCTCTCAGTAACTCTGCAGTGTGAGAGACACAGAGAGAGAGAAAGAAAGAAAGAAAGAAAGAAAGAAAGAAAGAAAGAAAGAAAGAAAGAAAGAAAGAAAGAAAGAAAGAAAGAAAGAAAGAAAGAAAGAGAGAGAGAGAGAGAGAGAGAGAGAGATAATCATAAAACAAATTCAAGTACACATTGAATTGAAAGTTTGAACTGGCAAGTTAGGTTGAGATATACTAATTGTACGCCATTTATCATCTGAAAGTAATCTTAAGACTCAAAGAGTCAGGCGTGATAAATCCTTGCTGGTTGGTCATGTTGATCCTCCAGCCAATAAATAGTCTTTTTCAAGTAATAAGTGAGAGTTCTGCTATAATATTTTAATAAATTCAAAATTTTGCTTTTCCTGGAACAAAAACTCACTTATGGACTTGGAGAGGAGGAAAAATTTGCTGGGCTTGCTTGCTGCTAAATTTGGAAGTACCGGTACGTGCCAGATGGCTGGAAGAATGGCTTGATATTACAGTGTGTGATCTACTGTGGTCCAGTTCTCTCTCATCCGGGTTTTTACTTTTATTTATTATTTTTGTTAACTACTGCTATACTGTATGTGTAGTGTACATATTTAAAATGTGTGTGTATTTACAAGTCAATACAGCAGAGGCAGAGATATTCAGATTTTTTTACTCTCTGGTGTGAGTTGAGCTCAGAAAACACTGGATCCTACAAATTGCAACTTGATAATGTCTTTCTTAGACCCTCCCTGCCGGTAAACATCCTTCGCTCCAACTTCACGTCCCCATTTTGTGACACAAAACTACTGTTATGAATTTGTAACTCTTCAAGTTCAAGCCAATATTACTTTGATGACATCATCAGGGTTATTTTCTTCAGACTTGACACTCAGTAGTACACCTTATGAAAAGTAAACTAATCTGCACTTGTAAAATTGTCAGTGTGACCCTAGAGTGACCCTTACAACTTAAAAACTAAAGCATAAAGCATTTATTAACTATATTATTAATTATTCACCAGTAGCATTTAAAGACATTTCGTTAGTCATATTCTTGATGAGAGATAGGGTGGTATCAATCTTCTCATCTAACTCTCCCCCCCAAGCATATTTCACAAAATATTTAACCCTTCCTCTAAACTATTTACTATCTAAACTGTTTATATTCTGCTTATTAGTGCTAAATATTTCCCTAGTTCCAAAAGCAAATATTCACACACATGATTTAGTTTAGTGTTGTTTGTAATGCATGACCCCAACCAGAAATAAAAAGACTAGATAAAAGAGAGTAAAAAGAAAGTGAAAGAGCTGCCTGTCGTTTCAGAGATTCTTCACTCATACACAAGAAGTCAGGGAAGATCAGTAATGCAAGAGAGTGAATACGAGACACAATGTAACGGCTATCAGACACTCCTACAATATTTGCAAGTACTGCAGACATCCTCCAGTTAAGCTCCTGAGTTTCTGGTGTTGTAGATTTTCTTCAAATCGAAAGGAAATCAATACGAAGAATGTTGGCCACATTACCAATTCTGTCTCCATTTCATCCACAAGTCAACCACAGCAATCCAGTCAATAAAAAAGGAAGTCTGCTATCCAACTCATCCCTCTGACACATCTTCAAAGAGGGAGAGAATCGATTTGAAGGTCTGACGCGCACACACGCATGCACACACGCACGCACGCACGCACACACACAGACTAACAGTGCAGAAAAAGTTAATCAATAACGGCACACAATCACAGCTTGCATCCCATACAAACTTACTATGACACTAATCCAATAGGAGACCTGACATCATACATATACATGCACACTCTGACATAAACCAGACACATACACACAAGTCCAATCAATGCACAGGGAATCTGATCTGACATGCCACACAGAATTCCTCAGAGAGACCTGGAGAATGTAAAGTGTGTGTAAGTATGACTGTGTGTGCGCATGCAAGAAAATCAATAGAGCTGATATGAAGCATGTGCATTGGCAGTGACATCTCTTCCTACCTGAACCTCACAAATGAGGCAGAGGAAATCTGACAATCATTGCTCGGGACGGGCAGTCAAACCTGCTTGCTCACCTCTGCTGGCACTGAAGGTTTTGTAGGGATCGGAGACTGCAGAGGCGCCATGGACAAGCTGCAGCTCAGACGATGCAGAGGTCTCCAATTGGTCAGAGTTGACAGCTTTGTAGGTGTGCACGGACTCATCGTCGGACCCAATCAGCAGCACCTCCTCCTCATCATCCTGCGATTGTTTCATCTCCACCATCACTACGCCCCCCTCTGAGCTGATGGGTGGTACATCCCAGTACATAGCCAGGACCACAAACTGGAGCAGCACCCACAACAGGCACATGAAAATCTGAGAGTAAAAGGAGGAATAAGATATATATATATTTTAGAAATTAACTTGAGACCAAAATCCTAGAAAACTATTAGGAGAGACAAACTATCTTATACATGGAGGAGGGTGTTCAATACATAACGTAACCTGGCACAGTGAAATAAAGATACATGCAGCATTCAATTATGTGGGGAAATTGAAGTAGGTGTAGGAGCTTTGTTATATCTCATTTAAGCTCCATCCGTTCTACAGGTGTTTTATTTAGAGACTCATGAGATGGAATCGATACTGGTTGTTAGGGGCCTGAGTATCGCTGCAGGCGTTTTGTATTCTCCTTACTCAGAGAAGAACAAAGAAGAAAGACAAAAAAAGTGAGTCAGGAGGAATGCAGAATGTAGAACCACTATTTCTGAAGGTTGTTTCTGAATTCATGAGACTTTCAGAGAACCTTAGATTACTGATTATTTGGATGCTGTTACCCCAGGAGACGTATATTTGTTCACAACAAAGGGCCCCAGTTTGAAATCACACAGCCGCAGGAACAGGTTGAACGCCGGCCCTGGAGAGACAGGAAGAAGAACCGTAAAGAGGAGATGTAATAAAACAGAGCATGTGTGGAGACAGTAGCCTCCCCCTAAGTGATTTTATAGAATGTTTCCTTCTCCCAGAAACTGAACATCAAAGAAGACATCACATCCTGCCTGGTGTCAGATACGTTTTAGAAGACAGAGGAGCTGGAGAAAGGTGAAATGACACGTCTTTCTGTAGTTAGATGAAGGGGGAGAAACTGACCCACAAGGAGGCCAGCTTGTCGACAGGCCATGATGGCTGCAAAGACGCCAGCGCGCTCCTCTGGCCGAGTGCTCTGAGTCAGGAAACCAAAGATGGAGGAGCCCGCTCCTGCACCGACACCTAAGAGGAAAACAGCATCCTTCTGTTACACCTCCACAACATGCTGTGTGTGTGTGTGTGTGTGTGTGTGTGTGTGTGTGTGTGTGTGTGTGTGTGTGTGTGTGTGTGTGTGTGTGTGTGTGTGTGTGTGTGTGTGTGTGTGTGTGTGTGTGTGTGTGTGTGTGTGTGTTTCACCTGCTACAAGCCGACTGCATAACAACAGCCACTTGGAATATCCAATAAAATACATGAAGTTACCTGAAATACAAATAAACATGCTGAGTGAAATGCTAGCAGCAAGACTAAAATATTAAATATCTCAACTAATATTGGATAAATTGCCATCAAATTTGCTCCCCTGCGCTTCGATTTAAACAACCTTAACTCTTCATCTAGCTTCATCATCAGGTCATAATTTCAATGTGTCAAACATTTTGGTTCATGATCAAATATCCGGCAAACCCTAATGTCATTCCCATCAGCCTCAGCTGTACTCTGTGTTTAGTGCAAATGTAAGCAAGCTAACTAAGATGGTGACCATTGTAAACACTATCCTAACTTCACATTAGCATGTTAGCATCGACACTGTGGGCATTCGGTTCAGAAATAAAGATGTAAAAAGATTTTTTTTAAAGAATTAATATGTAGTAATATCGAGCAGGGTTGCTCAAATTACCACAACAATTTGTTGTAAAAACCAGTGTGCGATTCATGGTCACTAACTGCACAACCTGATCTCACAGAATTCCGTGAAATGAACACCGCCCCTTAAGTTAAGGAAAAGGTTGTGGGTGGGCTTACGTTTCCATGATACGCGGGACAACAACGGGACGGTTGGGTTTAGGAAAAGAAGAAAGCGACGGTTGGGTTTAGGAAAAGAAGAAGTCTCCTAGGGGAAAGTCCTGTGTTGTTTGACCCATCCACCCCAACCAACCTCCCTACGTGGATTTTCGGGCTTTCATACTACTCACTAACGTAGTCGCTCTTAATGCTATGTCTCATTGACTTTACATTGGTATTGTTTTCTGTGGTGGCCACCACCACATCATGCGCTGTTAACAGTTTGTGATCATTTCACGGAATTCTGTGAGACCAGGCTGAACTGTAAGGTAACTACCATCATGCATTGCACATACAGGGGGAAAAAAGGCAAATTTAAATGAAAGGACTGTGTTCCAGTCTAGCAAGTTTTCAAACAAAGACAACCTCTGTTTTACCTAGACTTATTAGATTTTAGTGTGCCTTTCAATTGAATGGGCCATTTTCTGTTTTGTTTTGATTTTATTATTTTATTTTTCTTCTGTGTTAAAGGGGGAGTGGCAGGTGGTAGGGTAATCATCTCATGTGCTTTAAGAACAGTAGGCTCAGTAGAACAGTTTTGATTTGAGTGTAGTGGTTTATTCATAATTATTTATCTATTAACGGTTCAATTTACTCCATCCCTCCTTGCTTATGGTCTTCATTTAGGCCCTTTTATTGAAACTTCTTTGCTTTCACCCGGTTGAAAGGTTGAAAAGTCTTTTCCTTTGTTAATTTTTTTGTTAATAAAATCTAAATGTTTTGGTTAAACAGTCTCTGTCTCCAGTTTATTCTGGGTCTTGTGTATTAAGTATCACCTGGTCACACCCATGGACCTACAATTTCCTATGCAGGTGTAATGAATAATGAATGAGCCAGCGGCTTCTAAAAACCCGACTCTCTGTGTCATGTGATTTGTCTTGTGGTTTGGTTACTCACCAGCAATCTCAAAAAGATTGGAGAAAAGGATGATGGACCTTGTAGTTCTGCTCCGGTCTGACCAGAGCCCAAAAAGGGGGCCTGTGAGCAGTCCGCTCAGACTGAAGGCAGACAGACCCAGACCCAGGAAGTAAGGGGGGGCCTCCAAAATCTGTAGATACCGCCATATTGTGGGCAAAATGACGGCTGAGACCGCCAGAGAAGGATGAAGGAGAATGAGTGTGGAGGAAAAGGAGGAGAGATGTGTAAATAACAAGCCTTGTTTACCCACAGCAAAATATATCTAAATTAAATGTCCTCTGTGATGTGTGCTTACAGACAAAAACACCAGGCAGATTCT
Organism: Perca fluviatilis; assembly: GCF_010015445.1. Taxonomy (NCBI): domain Eukaryota; kingdom Metazoa; phylum Chordata; class Actinopteri; order Perciformes; family Percidae; genus Perca; species Perca fluviatilis. The sequence goes on from NC_053122.1 coordinate 15,301,746, forward strand.
GCTCTAATGGGACAATTATCTCATGTCTTCAAATCCATAAAGCTGTCATAATGAACTTACCATACTCAATGCCGCTCAGCATAAATATCAGTCCAATGGTGTAAAAAGTTAGATTCCTCTTTTGGTGATTATCCATTTGCTCAGTGACTTGCTGCCTTTTACAAGCCAACCTCTGACTGCAAACGTTGTTCAAAAATGTTGTTCAGTGGCTTCAGATAACAAGAAACACTGTGCATCCAATTACAACTGCTCCAAAGAATTGGTCGCACCATTGTACAAGTTCATTTTAGAGCTTCTTAAAGATAGAAAACTGAGATCATATGGGGCTTCTCCCATGAGGCTCAGCAGGTTGTGAGACCTGAAAACACAGGGTGGAATAAACATCAAATCAGCAATGAAAACAACACAGACTGAGTCTGAAATGATTGCTGTAGTCCGTTCCAATTAGGCATTTATGTTAAAGAAGAAATTCTGTTTGAGTCACGTCCACAGCAGCAAGCTTTGAGCCTCACGGTCAAGGCAATGTCTCGGGTTACCAGGTGAGGTAAAGTACACTGAACTTTATACATTTTTAATCTTGTTTTCTTCAGTTTCTTCAAAGCACTGGATTCTGCCATAGACCAGTGAAGAAATGTCCCAGACATATCTGCCTTCTTGTAGGCTATAGATATAAATAAATTTGCTGTTTTACAAAACAGACTCCACTTGGCAGTTCACAAATACAAATTATCACACACAAAATCAGATAAACTGCGATTACATTTCCCCAAATATGAAGCCTTACACTAGAACATGTAATAAAAGGTGAAGGAAATATTACATTACAAAAAATGCCCTATTGTATTCAATACTGAATAAATTAGGTATGACATCGCTGTCATATTGTTATATTTAATGGTTGGCTCTATTCTCAAGCTGCTGTGGTGTTCCTAGCCTTGGGCTTGTTTTATTAAACAGAACTGTCACCAAGTTAATACCTCCATATGTTTTTCCAGCAAGCCATGAATAATACAAGGAGTTTTGATTGTTTGAATAACACATATAAACTGGCTCAGCATCTTGCACTCATGTCACACAGTGTCGGGACAATCTGAGAGGCTTCGAGCTCAACAGGCCGACAGGATGTTGAAATGTCGCAGGACACACGTGTTTGGGTCAGTATCTCTTCTGTGTGTGTGTGTGTGTGTGTGTGTGTGTGTGTGTGTGTGTGTGTGTGTGTGTGTGTGTGTGTGTAAAGATGGTTGATTTGGCACATTATCCCAACTTTATGTCTTTTACTTATGACTAACATCGTGCCGTTTCATTCTGTGTGAAAAGTGATTCATTCAGCTTTTCCATGACAAACTGCTGCCTGCAGCTGAGCCTCACAGGTCTACTGTGAGGCCATTAGCATCCTACCAGCCTCACTGTACCTGTGGTGGTTTCTATAGAAACACACATGAGGGTAGAAGGTGTTGTTGGACTCACCTTTGAGCCTTGGTAAACAACAGGAAGTCCCCTGGTGAATAAACTGCAATCTGGTCCACTCAGTCAGTCAGCGCGCTTCACTGGAGCCTGTTTGAGACATGATCAGCTGTTGACAGAAGGACATTTGACTTTCAGATAGAGAGGAGCTTGTTAGGTGGATATACAGTACATACTCAGGGCTGGGAGGTGGCTTGGACAGAGATAGGAGTGGGCATGTTCTTGAACACAGCTTCTCCCCGGAGGTCATTCACTATCCCGATTAAGATCAACCTGCAGGGCGCTCGTAGGCGGCAGACACGGTAAGAGAGGACTATCTACTGGGTCGGACAGCAAGGATTTGAAAACACTGTTGGGAGTTAATTAAGTTTAAACAAAGCTTCACATTCAGATGTCTAACTATTGGGTACATATAACCAAGAATGATTAAACACACTGATGTGTCTGAAAAGCCGGATGCATTGATCTGAATGATTTGAAGTGACTAAAATTGATTAATATTGCATTAAAAGATTTAGCATACTAAATTCCAGTTAGTAAATGTAACTTAAGTTAAATTAAGTACTGTACTTCAGTACAAATTTGAGGTACTTGTACTTTACTTGAGTCTTTTCATGCTATTTTCTACTCCATTACATTTTTTTAGCGGGGATTTTGAAAGTGGATATGAAAGGGGGAGAGAAATGGGGAATGACACGCAGCAAAGGGCAGCAGGTCAGATTCGAGCCCTGCGCCGCCGCAGGACTCAGCCAACATGGGGCGAACGCTCTTACTGGGTGAGCTAGAGGCCGCCCCAACTCCACTACATTTTAGAGAGAAATATTGTATTTTTTTACTCCACTACATTAATCTGACAGATTTAGTTACTTTACAAATTGAGATTTATGCTCACAACACACATGTAGTTTATCAAATACAATGTTTAATTATAAATTAAACTACCCCACAATATATAGGCCTTCAAGTACAGTTGAAATGAGTAGCCAATTAAACACTTGGTTGATTACCTGTTTTGATCGTTTCTAGTTTTTAAAATGTGAGGATGTTTTTTGCATTGAGAACTTTTACTTAATTACTTAATACTTTTAAGTGTTACGATTCGCTCCTTATTTGGACCCCAAAAGCAGATTCAGGCACAATAGATTGGAGTATCTAGTTTTATTTTATCCCAGTACTTGCAAGTGAAGTGAGTAAAACAAGGTGGTGAGGTGGTTATCCTGGTGGAAGCAGATGGCATCTGGTGGTGGGGAATTTATGCCAGGCAATGGCAGCGGACCAGCAGGAGGTAGGCTCAGCCTATGCAGGTGCTGGAGATGGAAGAGACTTAAGTGAGGTTATTTTCAGCAGAGTCACAACAACAGGTCAAAATCAGATTCTTCACTGGCGTTTAAGCCTGACACATTACCACGTAGTGAGCAGAAACAATCTGGTGATGAGTGATTGGAGAGCCGGGTTTCTTATACTGAGCTTGATGGTAAATGGAAGTCAGGTGTGGCTGTTAACGACTGTAGAGGCACGCCCCTGCTGATGAGCACACATACAACACACACACACACACACACAGGAGAGGAGACACAGGGAAAGACCATAGACTGTTAATATTACAGTCTATGGGAAAGACCAAAGACAGACAGGGAAACAAACAGGAAACACAGGGGAATCCAGAGGTCACAGACCGGGCTGTGACATTAAGTATATTTTTCTAATGATACTCACATACTTTTACTTTTACTTTCATTTTTTTTTTTTACAGTGTGGTATTAGTAATTAAGTAAAGGATCTGAATTCTTCTTCCACCACTGTTCAGTTCAGTTTACATGTCAAATGTACAAGCTACTCTATGGCTATCAGGGAAGTGCAGAGACAGTTTGAGGGGCAGGGGCTCATGTGATAAAGGGCAAATAATTAAAACATTATTATTTATTTAAAAATAAAGTAAACAAAATGTTAAATATATTAACACAACTCTGACTTCCTTACTAATTTATTTTAATTTCCTCACACTCACACAATTGATTCAAACTCAACAGATTTCTACAAACTAATCAGTTCACACAGAGGCCTTCTTTAGTATTCACCAGGTTTATCACAAGAGCAGGCAACAGCAAAGGAAACTACATGCACAATGTGCATGTATTTTATGCTACTAGTTTCAAGTATATATTTAGAATAACTGACTGCACCAAGGAGAGGGACACGTCAAAATCAACAAAAATCTTCACACTGAACTGAAAAAGGCTATTGCTGCTATTTTGTTAATTTTACAGGGAAAAAAACACTTTAATTATTAGACGAGGAACCCACGATCAACATTATGAAGTTACTTTTTTCATGTAGTTAAAATGATATGTCTATATTGCTTCCATGTCTTCTATTTCTCTAATGGAAAGAAAACTTCCAAAATCCAGATTTAGAAGTTGTTTGTTTTAGGCCTACTACCCTCCATCTGTTTGCATATGTAGATTTTTTCTCTCTGCATATTTAAACATAACATTTCAGGGGAAAAGACTCTTGATGTAAGTTATTAACTGGGGAAGTTCTGTGCTGATATGTTTTAGTTATTTTGTTTATCCTATTCACCAGCAGTGCCTTGTCTAATGTACGCAAATTAGCGCAATTTAATTAGTTAATGCCTAATTTGCATATCAATGTGGCGATTGTGATGACGTTATTAGACACAAATGTTTACTGTATTCACCTGTAGTGTTTCCTTTAAATACAGTGCATTAGCCTGCATGGTCTTGATGCCTTTGCTTAACCTAGCTAACTTATTACATTAGTAGCAAGACAGAAGTTAACTATATTTGTTTTTGTCTTTTGGATAATTAGCTGTAAACTTGAGGCACTGTTAGTCTTTTGTTCATCAGAACTCACCTCCACACAAGCCAAGAAAAACCCAGCTGGGAGCTTGGAGGGGCTTTTTTATGCAAGAAATCAACTGTGCAGAGTTTGAATATGGGCATCTGTACAAACATTTAGGCGAACTGCACATTTGCTCCGATGTTGTCGGACTTGAGAAGCTCCAGTCCGACGTGAGCAGCCTGCTGGTAGCGGCCGGGATCAAACTTTTGAAGAGTAAAATTCAGATACATAATTTCAATGCATAAATATTCAGTGCTAGAAATTCAATGGCTTTTAAATTTCAAAATCCGATGAAACAGATTTACTTCCATATGTGAGGGCATGCTGAGGTAGAGGAAGAGAGAGGGGTATATATTTTAGCATTTAGCTCAAAGCACCACTGTGCACATGCACAGTCTCACAGAGCCATTAGCATGGCTGTTTGTGTCTCTCACAAACATTGAAGTACAATACTAAATTGCCAGTGTCCCCCTTTTAAGTGTACCTTGTCATTGAAACATTACCAACTGACTTCTGATTATATAGCTTAACTAAGAAATGTAGTTAAGTCAATAGTTTCCCATTTGAGCCCAACATTTAAACTGGAAAATAAATGTAAATAAGTTGAACATGAAATTTGTTGATGCATTGACTCAAATATCTAATTTACATCCCTGGTGTGTGTGTGTGTGTGTGTGTGTGTGTGTGTGTGTGTGTGTGTGTGTGTGTGTGTGTGTGTGTGTGTGTGTGTGTGTGTGTGTGTGTGTGTGTGTGTGCGTGTGTCACAGAGAGCTCCTTGACATAGCAACAGCACAGGAGTGGAGTAGAGGGCTGGATGGACGCGGAGAGCAGCGAGCTCGGACCCAGATGACAGTGTCGAGTGTTGGGGAGGACAGAGCCATCCTGCTGGGCTTCACCATGATGGCCTTCTCTGTGCTCATGTTCTTTGTGGTCGGCATAACTATGGTCAAACCTTACGTTAACAGGTGTGGTTTGTCTGCTGATGCTAGAAGGGATGTCATATGATTTTTAACAATAGGAAATTAGAGCTGCAACTAACAATTGTTTTCCTTATTAATTTAACTCGTGATTATATTTTTGATTAATTGAAGAATTGTTTGGGTAAAAATAGCTGACCGACAGTCCAAATCCAAAAGATATAACATTTTTGTGAAAATTTAAATCTATTATCAGAGCTCTATGCAAAATACTTAAAAACAATAAAAAACAGCACTAAGAGTCTACAGCCATGCTCTGTGAGGCTGTATTTATGCACAGTGGTGCTAGATGCTAATGCCGGCATGCTAACATGCTCAAAATAACAATGCTAACATGCCGATGTTTAGCAGGTACAATGTTCACTAAGCTTAACCATTTTGGTTTAGCATCTGCTTCCATAAGATGTGCTACAATATAAACACAAATACTGTAAGAACACCCCTCACACCTAGGGAAGCTGAGAACGGATGTCCTTTCTTATCTTGAAAAAACAAGACTGTTTCCTCTTATTACTTATGGTTGTCAGAGATCAGAAATTCAAACGGACCAGATCGAGCTGACGGTAACGGACTTGGTTAAACAGAAGTATACAACTGTGAACGTACGGTTTTCAAAATAAGGTGTTAACAAAGGATATATATATGGAAATAATATTATTTGAATTATATTCACAAGAAGTATAAAGCATGTTAACAGTGTCCCTCATAAATTCTGACAATGACAGATATGTTCGAGTCAAGGACATCTACATAGACACAAAATCAACTACTTTTACCGTATCAATTTAGAAATATTCCAAAGTAAAAGTCCCTTTAGCTCGATCTGGGCTGTTTGAATGCATTTAACATAAATGTCAGTATATATGGGTGCACTACAGGTGTAGCGTCGGCTGATTTGAACACAGATGCCAGTGACAGCCTGTTTGGCTGCAGTACATGAGGGCATAGTATATATTCATGATGTTCCACTTCCAGGATTGCTCATTGCATCATTGTAACCAAAAATGTCTGAGTTTATTTGCAAAGCTTATGTCAGTGAACTAGCATGTTGCTACTCCCCACAGTAGGCTGCTTGAAACACCGATTATCAACACACAGGACGAGTTGACCAATCACAGTCCTTGCGGTCTGCGTTGCCTCGACGCAAAGTTAAAATCTTTTGGAGGTGCACGTCAAGCTACAGCGGAGGGCTCGGAGAGGGGTTTGCGTCGACGTGGAGGGGTTTGCGTCGACGTGGAGGGGTCTGCGGGGGTACGCCGTCGATTCGACGCAGAAGCATAAAACAGCCTTAAGAAGGAAAAAATGTTTGCCTTTCTGGTGTGTGTGTTTATGTGTGGTTGAGGTAGAAGGGTTGGAAGCCTTGGCTTGGGTACAACAACATTTTCCTTGTTTTTCAGCAACTGGGAGAATGAGGCCAGCTGTGTGCTGCTGCAGGCCGTCACCCTGGAGGAGTGGGTGGACTGCAGAGGTGTGAGCACTGTGCCCTGTCTCAGGGTGACGGTTAACCTCACGGACTCCAATGAGAGGGCTTTTCTCCACTTTGACGAGGAGTCGGTCCTCCTAGCTTCTGAGGTAGGGATTTATGGAAGTAAATTCCAGGTTTTAGGTCTTATAGCTTTATGAACCTCGGGTTTGGATCTGCTTCACACCAGGTGTGGCTTGTTGTCTGTAAGGGAGGAACAGCTGCAGGATACTTAAGGCCCTCGAGGGGTGGATTTGAGCATTAATACTTTATATCTATGTACTACAACTGACATGTAGGACCAATCGGTGTAGTAGATGTTAATTTTGCTTGCTCAAAACTCAGTCATCCAGTGGTGTAGTCTACGTGATACGCAGGTATACGCAGTATACCCACTAAAAAATCTCCAGGATTTCCATATACCCACTTAAAAATGTGCACTCAATGTGATACGCAACAACATAGTTTTGTGACAGAACTTTCACTTCAGATATTTGTCTTCACAAATATGGGGTCGAGTAATTTGACAGCAAACTAACCTAACACTGCAGAACATGCAGAGAGATTTTTCTCATCTTTCATCGACCCGCTAAGCACAGTGCATAGTGTGTAGTGTGTGCGTAGCGACCGGGCCCAAATGCTCCATCTACACTAACGCCAGTATCCTCCCTTCACCACATATTTAAGACAAATACAAGTAGTCTATTTTGTTTTGTCCTCATTGCATTGGGGTCAACTTTGTGATCCAGGCTCAGGTCCCTGATGTGAAAGCCCCCTTACTGCTTTATATTCCTTTATATTCTGTCATCTGTGTTTTCCTTCTCATAGGATAAATAAAGGTATTCCTACCATAAATTGATGCATAAAAGTGTGCAGGAAATTGATGGTCAAAATAACCCTGGTGAGGACCCCCCCCACCCCAAAAAGGCCCATTATATACATATATATATATATATATATATGTATGTATGTATGTATGTATATGTATGTATGTATGTGTGTGTGTGGTACAGTGTACCCACTACAATACATTAGACTACACCACTGCAGTCATCAATGTTTTAGATATTACTGTATTAGGAGATGCTTTCATGCTGCACTTCTGTTCTATTCAGAGGAATTGTAAGAAACATTTTTTAGTACCAGTGCGGCACACAGAGTCTGGAAGGGCTGTTCCTTTTTTAAACAGACAAAAAGACTGAATCAAAAAAGAACACTGCAGGTCGTCTCATTGATTGCAATCAGCACTGCCAACTGTAACAAGCAGGTCACTTGATAAAAAATTTCACTTGAATCATATCTTCTCCACCCCCTCCCGCCCTCCCACCCCTCCCCAGTGTTTCTACATACCCAAATGTCAGATGGAAAGAACAGAACTTCAGGATGAAGTCCTGAAAGTAAAAAACAGCTTGGACGCTCAGCTGGGGAGCACCTCATCGTGCTTCACTGACCGCGCAAGGCACCCCAGGGACGTCATCTTGGGCAGGAAGTACACCTTTAAGAAGGCCCTGTTTGCATTGCTGTGGCCCTGTCTGATGCTGGGTGGTGGAGCTCTGCTGGTGGGCCTTGTGAAGCTGACACAGTGCTTAGCCCATCTCTGCCCTGAGATGTGCAGTGAGGCTGCAGTGGGCAGGCTGACATCAAGGCAGGGCAAACTGTACAGAATCTTTCGGAGGTCCAGCATGCAGTCTCCTTCATGATGTTTGTAATGTTTGTGCTGCAACATGCCAACAATTGTGAATTAATATGTAACTTGTACACAATGTGAAATAGGGCCGGTATGTATATATCAGAGTAAAAAAATGTAACTTCAGTGTGTCAAAAATCCAAGAAAGATGACATTTTAGCCTATTCTCTTGTGCCATGCAGATACCTTCCTAAGTTTAGATAATTGGTCTCAGCTCCTAAATTATTTAAGAGAGCTCCAGAGGTTTCTGAACCCAGTTAGGACAGACCAGCAGATGGCTGCGATACAAGCACAGAGGACACACACAACTTTCAACAATGAAAAAAATTATGTGAAAGATAAAAAGCCCCTAGCCTTGGGGTCCACAGAGTTACTGCAGTTTTTGAAAGTAAAAAAAAAAAGAAATGAAATGTCTTAACATGAATCAAAAATATTATTAGCAAATATAAATCAGCCTATTTGTAAAAAGAAACATTAATGATAGGCTTACTGGCCTAAAGGTAAGGTTATCCCTAAGATAGCCATCAACAGATCAGTTAATCCTTAGGATTCAATGTGCCACATGTACGTATATTTAACATTAAAACATGATTTATAAAATCATGTCAAGAATTATATTGTAATAGCTTAGAATTATATGCACTAGAAATGTATGTATGAAGACCCAGTTTAATTTGCAACTTAATTTTATACAATATATGTAGTAGGGGATCCCTGACTCCATCACTCTCACATATAAGCGGTCCTTGGCTTAATAAACGTTGAAGACCTCTGCAATAAAGGATCTGATGTTGTCAAAAGAACCATAGCATGGGCTATATGATGTTGGATGCAATGTATGATGAGTAGGCCTGACAAGGTGTGTATGAAACCACTATTAGCTGATTCGGTGCATGAGGGTGGGCATTTTGGGTTTACAACAGTCAATGCTTAACAATTACACTTAAGACTTTGTTGAAAGTTACTTTTAGCTTCTTCTCTTTTTTGCTTTAAAAAAAACTTTAGTCTTTGTGTGTTGTTTTCTATGGCAAGATTGAGACAATAGAAGATTGTTTACATTCTCAAAGCCTTATCCCACATGAATGTTTATCTTTATTACAAAGCACAACAATGCAAAAGTGCCTTGTAAATTACAAACATTTTGACAGACAAAACAATGTAATAAAAAAAAGCCTAGTAATCTATTTAGATAGGGAGAAATGTTTTTATTTAACAGTACAATAAATGAATGCATACAGTTTCTTTATCAGACATGGTCATATGAGGATGACTAAAACAAGTATTTGATTTGATAATTATGATATAGATATATACACAGATGGATATAACTAAGTATAGTTCTTTTTTGAATCATGCAGGGTAGCTTCTTCCTCCTTATTGTGCTTACAGACTTCCACTTAGGGCAAAAGATCCCACTTGATGTGAAGACTGACTAACAGCATTAAGTCGCTGTCCTTCATTCAAAAATCCTCCTCTGCTTTGTCATTCATATCGTTTCAACAACTAGAAGCTGTCTACTGGGTTTTCTATGAGGATGGTGCATGTTATGCATGATTCCGCCTTTTTTTTTCTTTTCTTTTTTTGGTTAGCATACATATAGGAGTTTGCTTACATTTAAAAATACAAAAATATATTACCTCTGTGGTTGTTCAAGGAAAGCATTTGCACATGTAGTAGCAGTTATCAGTATCTGTTACCTTCATGGTGACTTTGTTGTACCTTACACAAGTAACAAGGTCCTTTCTATACATCAAATTCAAGTAAACATCATCAGGTCAAACAAAACAAAAAAAGTAGATATTCGAGGACCTCATGCATAATGCAGCGTGACAAACAGAAAACAGTAAGTACAAAGGGAAATAGCATCATTTAGGGAGTTCTTCCATAAAGTATATGAGGTCTAGTTTTCTGAGTTTGGGTCCAGCCCACTGCTCTGTAGCCTGTACAAAAGCACATGCATCTCAGCAGGATCGGTTTCCTGATCATTTTTAAGTCCATACCAATGTACAGAAAACAAAAATTGGACTTTCAGACGGACTTGAGTGTCCAGGAAACCGCCCTGTTGTGTATCATTTGGTAAAGCTGGAACATTTACTGACATCTTACGTATGTGTCGGTGCAGTGAGCAAACCTGCAAAGACTATTTTTCCACACATAAGGTTGACAATCATAGGAAAGAGGAGGGAAGAAGACACTTGAAAGGTTGGAAAAACAATTAAACTTCTGTTACTTTTCTTTACCTGGAGGTCATGATCTGGTACCATATGGCATATGTGAGGAAGAGAGTCTCTTAAATGATCTTAGTATTAGTGTTAGAGAACAAGAGGACAGGAGCAAAACTCAACAAATCAAACATTTTACAGATGGCTTAGATTGAAGCTCCAAATATAAACCTGGTAAGGAGAAGCAAAAGGTAGGGTCCAAAGGCATTTCTCACAGTTCTTTTTGTTGGGAAGAAGTAGACGATCCCGTTACAGTGCAGCATCTTTCTGTTCACTGCACACGTGTCTGTGTGAGCATGTCGGGGGAGATGCATTTTTCTCTCTGCCATACTCTGACATCAACTTTTTGTTGTTGTTGCAGTACATATCAGAATCACAACTTGCATAGTGTAACAGCGCACAACACAAAAGGAACACTGCACATCATTTTCCCCTTCAATTCTTGCCTTTATCTGCTGAATAACCGACCAATTCATAACATCTCATACAGCTGACCGTCAGAAAGGTTTTCTCTAGTCAGTCTGTGTTCCGACAGTGTGTGGGGCGGGGGGGGTGACGGACATTTGAGCCTCAACATTGGACACAGGATAATACTGATAGACGAAACAAAACAAAAAAAAATACTGCAGAGATCAGTGCTACGAGTACACATGAGAGACTTGGAATAGTAGTGACTTTTTTTCTTTTTTACAATAAGACTGCTGAGTAGTGGGGTTAAACATCTAGTACTTTGGCTCAGTAGAAAATAGACTCAAAAAGGAATATGTGCACTGAATGCATACAAGTCTATGGATATACTGCTGTACAAAAGTCAGTTATCTGGCATGATTTCTAAACTGAGTACACGTCAGTAGGCTACAAATAAGTTGTTATTTCAGATGCTTTAAAAGCGTTAAATGCTAGTGTTTAACAACACGACAACACGTCCTCTGTCAGTCCTGTAGTAAGAGTGTTGGTGATTGTTTTTTATGATTGTAAGGGGTAATCATGATTTAATAGGCACACACCAGGCTTGTCATTGTCCCTTTCATTCTGTGTCAGCTGGTCTGGCTGTGTGCGCCAATATCTCCCCCGTCTTCATCAGTTTAAAATAGTTAGTGGAAATAAAGCAGTTACACTCTGTCAGTTCATCATTAGAAAAAGCCAACTGTGCTCATGGTACACAACTTCATGATGTTTCTTTCTTAATGCTGATGGTTGTAGATGTACTTAAAGGAATAATAAAAAAAAGTTTGTTTACACAAAGAAGGCCAACGATGTCAAGGTCCATTACACTCGTTTAGTTCCTATAAAGAAGACTGATGAAATATAACTCCACTCTTCCTTCTGAAGTTCATAGTGCAGGGATAAGAAATTCAGAAACTGGTAGAATCAGGAGCATTTAGTCAATATGTCCCTGAATTATGCCCTTCTGAGCACACCTTTTTTGTGGTGCGCTGGCAGGTTTCAGAGTCACACGCTGGCAAAAGTATTAACCAGGCCTTAGTGGGTTTGGGAAAATACCTCGCTCGCTTCTAACTATTCTTTTGATTCTTAGTGTGCTACAGTCCTTTACTCCTTTCTTTATGCATTAGTCGTCATTTCAGTTCATGGCATGCTGGCGGATTGTGTGGAAGATCCAGTCCATCTTGGTAGTCCAGCCGCCGTGGTGAGCGTCGTTCATCTGCTTCATGAAGTAGTCCAAGGCCTCCTGCTCCGTCTTGTCCAAAGCTAGGGTCTTTCTGATGTAAGCAATGTCGTCAAATGACTGCAGCTCGGGCATCCCTGAGCCCAGCATCATGGAGAAGAGGTTGATGAAGAGGTTGGCATGCTGCCGGATTGCCAGGTACGCCTTGTAACACATCTCCTGGAACCTGAGGGGGGAGAAGGACACATGCAACTATATCGATGAGGACTGGCGGGTTGAATCGGCTGTCCTACAAACAGAGTATGCCAGGCAGACACACAGCTAACAACCTTGCAGCCTTACGTTCCGCTAACGGAGAGCTTCAATTATGAATAACTGTTAATAAATCGGTTAACAAGGGTCAGAGAAAAAAAAAACAAATCTAAATTAGCATCCCTAAACTCAATCCCCCATTTTGATTTGGCTTTGGTAGATAGTATAACAAACTCATGGGCATTGCTGGGGTTACCTTTCAAACTCCCTTGTTTTGGTGCACTCTTGAGTTCCTTTGCTAATAACGATCAAGAAGTCCTGTGTGAGCACAAAGGGCACACGTTCTCTCTTGTACCCAAACTTCTTCTTTTTGTGGTCGAGGAAATGGCCAAAGTCTATGTGGAACAGCTGAGAAAACATAAGTAACAAATGAATTAATTATTTAAGAGAGAAACAGAAAGTACATATATAAAACATAGAAAGGATATCAAAATGTAATATTTACCTGTCCATCATCTTTGACCATAATGTTGCTATTGTGTCTGTCCCCTATGCCCAGGATAAATGTGGCTACACAGTAGCCTGCACACGACCGCGTGAACAGATCGATGGCCTGGTCGTACCTAAGGAATCAAACAAATGGAAAATACTTTAGTCTCAAGAGAGGATTGTGAGGTTTGTAGACACTACATCTTAACATTAGTCTTATATTATCATTAACACCATATATATATATATATATATATATATCCTACAGAAGACTAGAAAAGCTGTATAAATCTCTATTTTTGCCACTCACATCTCTCCCTTGTTCTTATCCTTAAGCCACTGATGCAGAGTGTGGCTGTTGAACTGCAGTGCCCCCTTTAGGCCTCCTTTACACTGTATCTGCATGATTGTGTGAGAGTTCCTCACCACCTCAATCAAACCCACACAGTCACCGATTGACAGACAACCATATGGCAGCATCCTGGGGAGGGGGGGGGGGAGACAAGAAACATAAAGAGAGGCAGAAATAAATAATTAGGGCAGCAGTGATGGACTTCATACTAAATGACTTGAGGTGGCTGGTAGGGGTTGCCACTAATCCACATTCAGATATGGAGTGCAGAACATGAAAGTATCTAGGGCCTGTTAATGTGCACCTGCATTCTTGCTGTCATGGTGAAGTGAGGAGCCTACCTGAGATCAAGGCCTTGGTTCTGCCAGATGTTCTCCATTATCCTAATGATCTGCAGCGTCAGCATGTCCTGCCTCAGATCTGCGGAGGCAGAGAGAGACAAGGAGGTGGGTGACAGTAAGGTGAGTATTAGCTGCTTAGCTGCTCTTTGATCAACTCCATCATGCATTATGGAGCAGAGCTGTCAATGTCAGTTTTGTCACAGATGGTGCAACAAAATGCTCAAGCAGCTGCGTTAAAGTGTGATTCCAATAATGGGACTTGTTCTTTCTGAATTCCGTGTAAAGAACACAGGTGAGGTTGTGTTTGTGTGCCATGATGTGCCCTACAGGCTTAGACTTAATTATGCTACATGCTCAGCAAGAGCTTTTTCAAGTCTACGTGTGTACAAGTACACAAAGGCACGGATGGGCAAATAGAGATAGAGGCAGCAAGAGAGATACAAGAGGGGAAACCACAGAAATAGAATAATAGTAGAATGGACATTCCTATTCAGTCAACACAGCAGGATGGTCAAAGCGGCAGCCATTTTTATGTGTACCATTGCCATTGCAAAGAAATGTGATCGATCATTCTAGGTCTATGGTCGAAAAACACAGTGCTGAGCGTCATTTTCTTTTGAACTAGTCAAATGATCACACCAAAAAGTTCAATGCCCGTTCTACTCTCATTCTATTTCTATATGGAAAACAGAGAGACAAAACTAACCATCTCCATTTTTGAAGATGATTTCGTTGTTCTGAAAGAGCAGCTCTGACATCATATCTGGGTTTTCCCAGTTAAGCCATAGAGGTCGCTTGGCTGATGACATCATCCTGCATTCTTCCAGGCTGAAACAGAGACAGGGATATGTTCAAAGAGGAAATGTTACTGTGCTAATGAGTCCTGGCTCAAAACAATACATTCTGATCAATATCGTCCCTGTCAACATGAATATAGGCACGCTGTATATACTGCCAAATCAAACTACCTCGTGTACAAAACATTACATTCATTTTCCAATATGTATTCCAGCACCATTTGCACTCCGCACCGTTGTCTTACATCATTATATACACATTTTTTGTGTTTTTATTCATTCATTCATATATATATATATACATACATATACATACAGTGCCTTGCGAAAGTATTCGGCCCCCTTGAACTTTTCGACCTTTTGCCACATTTCAGGCCTCAAACATAAAGATATAAAACTGTAATTTTTTTTGTGAAGAATCAACAACAAGTGGGACACAATCATGAAGTGGAACGAAATTTATTGGATATTTCAAACCTTTTAAACAAATAAAAAACTGAAATATTGGGCGTGCAAAATTATTCAGCCCCCTTAAGTTAATACTTTGTAGCGCCACCTTTTGCTGCGATTACAGCTGTAAGTGGCTTGGGGTATGTCTCTATCAGTTTTGCACATCGAGAGACTGACATTTTTGCCCATTCCTCCTTGCAAAACAGCTCGAGCTCAGTGAGGTTGGATGGAGAGCGTTTGTGAACAGCAGTTTTCCGTTCTTTCCACAGATTCTCGATTGGATTCAGGTCTGGACTTTGACTTGGCCATTCTAACACCTGGATATGTTTATTTGTGAACCATTCCATTGTAGATTTTGCTTTATGTTTTGGATCATTGTCTTGTTGGAAGACAAATCTCCGTCCCAGTCTCAGGTCTTTTGCAGACTCCATCAGGTTTTCTTCCAGAATGGTCCTGTATTTGGCTCCATCCATCTTCCCATCAATTTTAATCATCTTCCCTGTCCCTGCTGAAGAAAAGCAGGCCCAAACCATGATGCTGCCACCACCATGTTTGACAGTGGGGATGGTGTGTTCAGGGTGATGAGCTGTGTTGCTTTTACGCCAAACATAACGTTTTGCATTGTTGCCAAAAAGTTCGATTTTGGTTTCATCTGACCACAGCACCTTCTTCCACATGTTTGGTGTGTCTCCCAGGTGGCTTTTGGCAAACTTTAAACGACACTTTTTATGGATATCTTTAAGAAATGGCTTTCTTCTTGCCACTCTTCCATAAAGGCCAGATTTGTGCAGTATACGACTGATTGTTGTCCTATGGACAGAGTCTCCCACCTCAGCTGTAGATCTCTGCAGTTCATCCAGAGTGATCATGGGCCTCTTGGTTGCATCTCTGATCAGTCTTCTCCTTGTATGAGCTGAAAGTTTAGAGGGACGGCCGGGTCTTCGTGGTTGTAGTGGTCTGATACTCCTTCCATTTCAATATTATCGCTTGCACAGTGCTCCTTGGGATGTTTAAAGCTTGGGAAATCTTTTTGTATCAAATCCGGCTTTAAACTTCTCCACAACAGTATCTCGGACCTGCCTGGTGTGTTCCTTGTTCTTCATGATGCTCTCTGCGCTTTACACGGACCTCTGAGACTATCACAGAACAGATGCATTTTCACCGGAGACTTGATTACACACAGCTGGATTCTATTTATCATCATTAGTCATTTAGGTCAACATTGGATCATTCAGAGATCCTCACTGAACTTCTGGAGGAGTTTGCTGCACTGAAAGTAAAGGGGCTGAATAATTTTGCACGCCCACTTTTTCAGTTTTTATTTGTTAAAAAAGTTTGAAATAGCCAATGAATTTCGTTCCACTTCATAATTGGGACCCACTTGTTGTTGATTCTTCACAAAAAATTACAGTTTTATATCTTTATGTTTGAGGCCTGAAATGTGGCAAAAGGTCGAAACGTTCAAGGGGCCGAATACTTTTGCAGAGCACTGTAATATATATATATATATATATATATATATATATATATATATATATATATATATATATATATATATATACACATACATACATACACACACATCTGTACATAGTACATGTTTACCTTTTTCAGCTTTGTTGTCCTTGTTTTTATCTATTATGTCTATTTCTGTGCAAAGTACAGTACACTGAGTAACAAAAAACAGAGTCAACTTCCTTTTATGCGTACACACTTAATAAAGCCAATAAAGCTGATTCTGATATATTAGTATTTCATCTTAACAGATTCCCGTGGACTGGGTTTACTGTAAAATGAGGCTGTGCTCTCAGAGCACTCAGTTCATGATGTCCCTAAATTTACTTTATCCACACACAAAACACTAACATTTTATTACATATAGTCTGGCACAACAGATTTATGTTGCTGGGATAACGCCTGACAAGCCAGATGTTTCTCCCCTCTCGCAATCTCCGCTATCGGGGGTTAGTGCCGTACAGGACGGTTGTGATTGGTTTAAAGAAATACAAACAAGCCAGTGTTTTTTATCCTATCCTAGAATAGAGAGGCGGTGTAGCCAGACCATACTGCACTGCTTACACAGCGCTGTGGGGATAGGTCTGTCAATGCGAGACAATATTACATAAATATGTTAAGGCTTGAAGATGAGGCAAAAGCAATACCTGCAGTGGAAATAAATATTAAATGCCAGCCATATTAGAGGAGAGAGTTAGATTAGAGAGTGCTGATGTACCGGAGGTTTCCCAGCTGATGTGCAGGATTCAGTGGGGAGGTAAAGCTCTGCAGGGCATCCATGTAATCAGGCCTTCTCATCTGCTCCACCAGAAACTTCATTTGAACCTTAAAAGAGAGAAACCAATGTAGGAGTTAATAAAACACGAGTTTCAGACAGCTGGCGAGTCACTCAGCCTGGTAAATGTAGAGTAAGTACAGTCTCCTTGGTGCTTCTTTTCCTCAGCAAAATGATTAACCTTTCACAATGAGCTGAATGCAGCTCCACAGAGCACCGGTTTTGTGCTGTGCTGCTGGCCGCTGGTTATGTCATCACGGAAAAAGGCGATTACTAGGGGTGTGACAAGAGACTCAGCTTACAAGACGAGACGAGACACAGGATTGGGTTCACGAGAACGAGATGAGATTTCAACACTGTTTTAAAGAAAACTGAAATGATGAAATATGACTGGAAAAAAAAATAGTAATTTTTTCAATCAAAAGTCACAAAAAACGAAAAATGAACACCATGAAAGGTTTTGCAACAAACTCAAAACGCCTTCTCTCCTGCATAACTAACCTTCTCAGCACCCCTCTCTCCTCCCAAACCTGTCCCTACAACCTACTAAATCAAATAATTACTAATTTCTTACACTGCACTATAACTTTTATTCTTGTATTTGTATCACACAAGTGCCGTGTCTCACTTTAACAAACTGCAGAGGCAATGTAACGTTCGCTCCGTCTGCACCGCACCTCTGTGTGTATGAGTGTCGGAGCTGAGCGCCGCTCTCTGTGAAAGATGCAGAGAGGACGGACAAGCTCGCGCTTACGAGCTCTGAGGTAACGAAATTTGGCACAGACTGATTTATGAATTGGTCCTCAGTAGTACCGACGTAATTCTGCACTTGTGTACTGATATCGCGAGACAACTTTTAACCTCGACGAGAAATATCGTTAACGTTTTCATCTCGCGAAATCTCGTGCTATTACTGATTCAATAATGTTGTATTTAGATATTACGTCAGTTTGCTAGTTAGCTAGCTAACCAATGCATTTGCCAAGACACATCAACACTATGACTGAGACATGCGCTACTGGCTGTAACTCCTAGCTCCTTCGTGTAGCAAGCACTTAAATATTGAACTTAACAATATTTGTGAGCGAGTGAACACAGTTTTGGATTACTACATATACAAATAAGACATTTTTTTTATATCACATGACAAATTATTTGAATATTGTCATTATAATATAATAGTGGCCTATTCAAATCAAGGGCCTATATCTTTTAAGGTAAGGCGTTTATTTACTTTATTTTAGCACAATTATAGGAGATAGAACTTTATCTAATGTACCCCGTTTTATAAGTAATCCCATCATATTCTAATGATGAGCATCCCTGTGCTCAGATCTGCATTAATTTGCTATAGCTGCTCTTTTCACTTCCCTAGAAGGCTTTGTGTTGACCTTCATTAACAGCAGCTGAACATCAAGAAAGCTCAGCAAAATACAGTCAAACAGAACAGTATTTTTGTAAAAAAGAAAACTTAGAGCAACTGATACTGATGGAAATAATACTGTGGAAATATAGATTACACTAAAGTACCATGCCCACATTATCACAGGTCACACCTTATTTAAGTAACAGTTTTAAGTTAAGAATATTCCATATTCATTTCTGGCTATTACTTTAAGGATCACTCAGTTGTTGTTGTTTTTAAATGGGTGGGTGAAATATATTTAGCAGCAAGCAAACTGAAAAAAGCAACTGTTCAAACTCTATCACTCTACTGTATTGTGGCATCTCTGTGGCCTGATTGGTCCAGATGCTGTCAAGATTGATCTCAATGATTCAGTGGATCACAATTAACAGCTGCTGGCTGTCAGATTACCTTCTGTGCCTCATCTTTTTTCTCCTGTTTGAGGAGGTCAGTGAGATTGATGAGTTTCTCCATGGCCTCCACCTGTCTGCTCAGGTGCTTCAGATACATGCCACAGGCCCGGCAGTACGACTCTAGCAGCAGGCCAAACCGCTGGCTCACTGTCTTGTTGTGCATCTCTGACCTGTACACAGGAAAAAAAAAATTAAGACGTTTCTTGTGTACTAATGGGAAATCTGTCCAGCCACACACACACCAGCTGTTTCAACAGGACTTTTTGGAATTCAATGTAATTGGAGACCAGATAGTTGAGTGACATTCAAACATCAGTTTAACCTTTCAAGTCACATACAGCTCAAAATTCTTGAAAGACCTTTTTAAATGAACTCACTTTAAATGCCAGAAGAAGAAATGTCCTATCCTCTGATTGGTTAATGCTCTTTTCAGCAGGAAGCGTGCAAGTGGGTTGTCAAGGTACTGCTCATACTTCAGAACCTGGTTACAGGCACAGAAAACACAATGAAAAACATAATTTGCCAAAAAAAATACTACTACAGTATATTTAACTCAAACATCAACCTCCAATTAGAATAAAATGGCATTTACATTATTTACTTAAATTGAATTTCAAATGTGATGAGAATACAACACACCTGAACCAGTTGAATGAGGTACTGTGAGAGTTTGTCATCAGTTAAGTATTTCTCAAGGCACTTTACGGCAAACTCTCTGATCATTGGATCAGGGAAGTTGCAATCCAGCAACTCCATGGCTTGTTCTGGCTTGATAGCAGGCCAGTCCTTCAGGAGGCAATACATCTGAAATGAAATAAAACATACACTTACTTCAAGACGAGATAGAGATTATATATATATATATATATATATCTCGTCATATCGCCCAGCCCTATGCCCTATCTCTTTATGTAATATCAGCTGAGTTTTATTAGTGTAACAACTAAGTTAGGCATACATCCATTCCCGCCAGTGATGTCCTTTAAAATAAAGGTGTGTCAGCAGTAGAAAACCTGAGTTTACCTGTGCAATCTCATCTCTGGAGTTCCACTTCACAGCCAGGAGGATCTTGGGAAGGATCTCTGGCATGTTTACACAGTGTTGCCTAAAAAATTAGGGGAGAGAATAAATGAGTTATAACTTTAATGACATCTAGAACAGTCCCACATGACGGCAGACAATGACTTTTGTGTAAAATGTAATGGTTTTGACCCCTCAGAAACCCCCAATATGTTATACAAGTGCACACACATTACCTGTGCCTCCATAGAAAGTCTTTCTCCTGCTCAGTGATTTCAGACAGCGGGTCTCTGTTACACACCTGGCGTAGCTGCTCATTGTCGACGTCAGTCAGGGGGTTGTCACGTGCCAGTCTGTTACTCTATGACACCGTATATAACACATGTAACACATAGTGTAATAAAAAAAAAACTGAACAACAATGTCAGCACTATATTGTCTCCCATAAAACTGAATTGAAAAGGTGATATTAAGTTACTGTATGTGGTGTGAGTGAACTACAATGTGGCGGCTGCTCGGAATGAAAATCAGATCTTATATTGAGTCTGATAAGGGGCAACAAAATACATATTAAAAAACAAATGCTTGTTAGCTTACCAAACCGGTGTGGCAGTAATTAAAGCCAAGCTCTCTGGATATATTCCAGTTTGCGTGTTCCTCAATGATGGTCATATCAGGGTACTTGACAGGGCAACTGAAATGGTCAAACTCCAGCTCCAGACAAGGGGTTTCCTGCAGGTTTAGAAAGTGGTGAAAGGGGAAAGGTGTTTAATGTGTCAATAAGTATTTAAGTAAGTGGGATAAGAGGTGTGGTTGATTAAATTGAGGTGGCTTAAATCCGTCTCTCGTCACCAACTCGATTAAAACTGGCTCAACAGGCTTAAGAGGTCAGTCGCAGACACAAGAATATTATTTGAAAAGCTTTGGCAAGGTTATGTTTTGTGCCATGATATTCTATCTTCTTGGCGTTTCAAGATTCTGGTCCAAGTAACTGAAAGAAATCTTCATTGACAACTACTTTAAATCATATTATAATTCTAATATTTTTGACATATACAGGTTTGTATTTTGTTTGCAAAAAACATCCAAAGGAGAGAAATGTCTGTTTACATTTTAAATCTGTCCATCAAACCACTATTTGTCCTGTAAGAAAAAGATGAGACACTACTGGAAGCACAAGAGTGAGTGAGCATTATGTTCAGAATGTTGACATTTGCTGTTCACCTTGTTGGGGTTGGAGCCTGTGACGCCGATAGGGTTGAGCAGGTCTTCTAAGCCATGTGGGACAGGCCATAGGTTAAGAGCCATCTTCCCTGCTACTAGTGTGTGGGTGTAGTCAAACAGGTTGATGTTGCCCCAGGCGAGAGGACAGTGCTCCTACAGAAAAATACCAGTAAGATGATGCATATGAAAATTATTAAGAGAGTCAACAGCTCGGGGCTATGAAACAGGACAGGTGCAGTGCAAAACACAGGGAAGTTGTTTATTTCCCATGCCAACATTAACCAACTTATTTATTTATGTTCTGCTTTTTCTTTTCTTTTTTAGCAATAGTCATGCAATGTATTTGGATTCTGTAATTGCCTCTCTATACATTTGTTTTCATTGTAAGTGGCAGCGTCCACCACTGCATATATCATTAATATCCGCCTCGCTGTTTACTGTTCACTCTCCCGTGTCAGAGCTCAGCTGTATTAAATTACTGCTAATGCAAAACCCAATATTTCTGACAACTGCTGCTTCACATAAAAGTGTTCAACTGGTGAAACTAAGTGGCTTTTATTGTGAAGCACATGGACACAGGAAACACAATTTATTTGTCCCTGAGGTTACTGTTCATGAAAGATGCGTCTACCAAACATGACGTGGCCATTTTTGGTACTTTTAGACAGCAGATCAGTTGTATCTATTGCAGAGTAATGAGACGGAAGCCACAATGACCTGTCAGATGAAGAGCTGCAGATGACAGGTCGCATAACTTCAACTCATCAGCTAAGTAATCAACTTTTTTCACTCTGCCCTGCTGTTGTGGAAAACTTCTTGCACCATGCGCATTATGAAATCAGATTGCAGTTGCTCATGACATGATGGAAAAAGGCCAATTAGTGATTGACTTCTTTATTAAAACAATGCTAGTTTGTTTGGCTGCACTATAAGCAGATACAGCAGTTGCTCTTTGATATATCTTTTAGGAACAAGCTGCTCAAGAAGTGTTTGTCGTAATATTAAAAACACATTTGTGGTTAAATCAACCAAAGCTGAAATCTTAAGCATTATAACTTTAATGTAGCATTTCACTGCTAACCTCTTTAGCTCCCTTCCTTCCTTTCACAGAGCAGATGGAGAGGCAGAGTCGGGCAGCACAGGGGATGTCTGGAATGTACATGTCGTAATTCAGCCACTCGTTCCATCTGGAATAAACAGGGAAGGTACCATTGACATAATCATAATCATCACATTACTGTTGCAAAGCAGAGCGAAATCCCAGAGTATAGAACATTGTTCTTTACTGTGAACTACCTGGGGTTCGAGCAGGGCACACGCTGGGTGTTGACATTGTCACACAACTGCTCTCCACCGTGGTATATTCCGGTCCTGACGTAGATCTAGAGCAGCCACAAGAACAACAGTTTGTATACTAATCCATCAAGTGATAAAGATATCTTTCACTGCATTTCTGACTGTATGAAGTGAAGAACACTGTGCACCATCTTCTAATAACCTCCAAGGTACTGGAGATGTGAAATTACAGTCAGAATTTATTTTTGTCAAACCAGAACAAAGCAGAGAAGCTATAAATAAAACAAGATGAAGTAGTCACAGCACCACAATGGTGTACCTTGTCAATGTCTCGGATGTTGACATTGACGTAAGTAGCGCACAGTATCCTGATCCTCAGTGTTCCATTGATAGTCCAGAGAGACTTGGTGGCTGTTTCCCCATTCATGTAGGGTGTTGCTGTGGATATTCGCCTTGCATATGACGGCATGGTGAAGTTGTCCATGGGCAGCTGGGAATACAGGCTGTCTTTTGCCATTAGCATCAAGTTAGGCATCCGTCCCAGCATGATACAGCTGCGCACATACTGTCAAGGACACACAAAGTGACATGTTGAAGTAGCCATGATTGTGACATTTTGAAGCTGTTCATACTGTTTGACATTTTTTAAGCCATTCATACAATTTCTAGATTTATCAACATGTAAATTACTGGAAGTACAACTCAGCAGTAACTGAAACATTCAGTACGTCCTTATATCCTGTGATGTATACAGTCTATTCTTGAATCAGCACATTTTACAGGCAGCACATTTTCTCATACATTTCATTTCATGTAATGAATGCCAAGCACATTTGTGTTGGATGATTATTTGATTTGAAGTGGATCTCTCCACCTCTTAGTAAAATAGCATCAGATGCAGCAGACGTAAGATTAAATTAAATTACCTTGTACTGACTCAGAGGGTATTTCTCCAGCAAGTACTCGTCACAGCCACACACTTTGAGAATGTACTTTCCCTGATACTCCTGTACACACATCTTTAACTGCTCCTGGGAGAGCAGCATGCTACGCGTCTTCTTACGGATGGCTTCGGCAATCACCTGCTCTGGCACATAGTCATGGTTGATCTTCAGGGTATACTTCTGCTTGTCATTGCTGGGTGACACAATAACCCATATGACCACAATGATTTGACCTGAGGGAAAGGGAATAAAAGATCAAATTGAAGAAATATGATATAATTTTTAGACATTGTAAAATATATTTTGAGCCCAGAGTAAAATGTCTTACCTTTATCTAGCTTGTTATAGATGTGCCTGGGAAGTTCTGCACAGGATTCTACATTGGGAGGATATACATACAAAGCTCTGCTGTGGGGTCCGTTACTGTCTCTAAGGTCCACAGCCTCTTTGCAAACATTTAAAATGTTCCTTCTGAAGTCCTGCACTTCTGAGTCTTTCACCAAATCAAACTCACATATAGGCATTCCAATTGCAAAACCTGAAAGGAAAAACAAATGCTTAATTCACAGTGTGAATTCCCCCGTTGTGGGATTAATAAAAGGATTTTGAATCTTAATAAAGCATGTTTTTTTTTTGCATTTTTCATGACGTGAAATTTGAACCTTGGAAAAAATACAATGTAACGCATGACACAATATATGTGACCAGTGTAAGCCAACAGTATTGTGTTAATCCTCCTCACTGCCATTGGTTCTTACAGTATGTTACTGTATATTACAGTAGGGTGATTCTAACTGCATAATAATTCATACAGACCATACCTATCTCTCTGTTGAGAATTTTCTCTTCCCTGTTTCCAACTGGCTCAATGACTTTAAGGAAGGCCTGGAAGAGCCTAAGATCGCACAACCTCCTGGTCTCATCGTAAAACTCCTCCCGCTCTGCCTCTTGGGTGACACTGACAAAGATGTAGGAGCTCTCCTCCTGCAGCAGATTATAAAGAGGGTACTTCCTGGCCTCTTTGAAAAGCTCATGCTTGACTGTGATCAGCGTGGCTTCCCGGAGGCATTCCAACGTGAGAAGCATGCCATTTGGCAGAAGGCAGTCGACCAGTATGCTGGGGGGCATCAAGTGCATCCCCCATAGTTCTCCCGAAGAGGGCCTGGGAGGCATGGTCGTGCCAACAAATCCGCTATTTTCAGAGCCCGGTAATTATCAGATGAGCGATGTCAACCAACTGTGAGAAAAAAGGAAACATAATTATATAAGAACCACTGACCTGTGCACAATCACGCAAAGGCTTTTGGTAAACATTTGACTTTCGCGATGCTACAGTTGCATAGTGACAGCACGCTAAATGCTAAATACACACTCCTAAGGGTGCCCCAGTTTAACGTAGGTTTGTTCAGTTTGACAGGAGTTGTAGCAACACATTTTGTGTTCAGTTTTAATGATCTTTGTTAATAAAATAATGTTAGAAATTAGCTAGCTATATCCATTCGTTTTTTTTTATTTAACAAAATTTGTTGTATTTTAGCAATATACTGAAAGCAGCCGAAAAGCAGTATCGTTATGGCGAATATTCAACAACGTTATCGAATATTTTCCGCGTATCGTGCAGCCGTTTTTTAATTATAACGTTAGCAAGTAACCCAACATACACATAACGTGTCATCACAACAGAGACAAAAACTTCAGAGTTGGTGTTAAAATAACTCATGCTAACTTAAAGGAACCGATAAATGCCAAGTGATGTTAAATAAAAAGACTTCAACAATTAAGTTAAACATGTTAACGTTAGCAAACCAGCACTACCCACACGTTAGTCAAGTGTGGCTAATACAGCTAAGTTATAGCTAGCTGTTAGCCAGGACTTGACAGTCACCTCGACTTGTTTGTGCTGTTCTGCTGGTGGGTTTACGTTAGGTGTTGTTAGTTAGCTAGCTAGCTAGCCAAGTTCACTAAGCAGATCAATGTCATCTACAATATTTAGCTAGCTAAACCTCGAGTGAGACATAGCTAAGCCAATGTTAGTCTGACATTATTATGGGTGCGACCCGATAGATTGTCGCTTGAGTAACTGTTCCAATTAACAGGAAAAGCGAACATACAACAACAACAACAACAACAACAGCAACATATAAAAAGCTAGCTACCTGTGTCAGATAGCTAGCTAACACCAACCGGTTAGCCGCAAAGCTAGTCTACCAGCAGAACAATCATTAGCAGCGGCTAGCTCGGGAAGTCTCAAGCAGCGGTGCTAGCTAGCTCTAACAATCCATCCAAACAATGACACTGAGGGGTCGGGACAAACCCGCTGTGGTGGAGAAGAGACGCCGCTAGCTTCCAGTGGTGTTGTCAATATGCTGTAGTGGAATAGGTCTATAATACTTCATGATGTTCTTCATCGTGCTGTCCCGAAAATAAACTGCACACTTGGGTAACTATTAGCACGCTAGTTCCACTCACTCAGCTAGCCTGTTCGAAGGCTGCTAGCAGGCTCATCATCATGGACCGCCCTCCCACACAGAGAGAGTTAGCTGCTGGAGAAAGCTGTTTGTCATGAGATGAGACTGGGAAGGGAAACCGCTTTGTCCACTGTTTTCTTTAATAACACACTAAAGCCTCTTAAGAAATTCCACGAACGAGCACATGAGAAAAAACAGTGCCGAAATTGTTCTGTTGCTACAGACCATAGACTGTACGGACAGTCGCCCAAAGCACATCCTGTCACCAACATGTGCGTAGAGAGAGCCCCCAGAAAAAAAGGTGAGGTGGAATGAGGAAAAGTATTACTGATGTAAGATTCGCTAATTTGATTGCATATAGTGTTTTAGTGCTTACACATAGGACATTATGTTCTCTCTTCTTTTTACTGAGTAACTTTAAAACCACATAACATTTCAATTGAAACGTCATAGGCCATGGGCAGAGGAACAAGTCATTAGCATCATATTTTAATGCCCATTGGTCTGAACAATTTTTTCACATCTATCCTTGTGCAGACAGTCATACATTCTAGGACAGGCATATTCTCCAAAACCATGGCCACCATCAGCAGCAGATCCTTTGTGTGTTTTGATGCAGATGAAAACGTTTTGAAGGCTTTTCTAGCTTCAAAATAAGCAAACAACTGTAAGATTGTGCAGCCTTGCTCTTTGTGTGCTTTCTAGAGCACAAATACCCTGTGTAGATGATCTTTTATTTCTGCTGTAGGGCAACAATGTGTGACCACAAAGAACCATATTGCTTGGTAGAGTGCCACTTCAAAATCACCATGCAATTTGTTTTTCATGACCTGCAGTTGAACTTGTGACCCTGGAACCTGAGAACAGAATTTATTAGTTTGACCTTAAGCTTTGTTTGGTAATGTGTTCCAATAAATCTGCAAGTATGCATACATTTTGTTGTAACATCTGAATAAATTTAATTTTTCAAAGAGTGTGCAAAGTGTTTTAAATACTAGGCCATTATATGTTCATTGTAGTTTGGTGATCTAGCTACATAAACAGAAAAGTTTTTCTGTCATGACCACCAAAAAAAATCAAGTCAAGTTATGTACACCTTACATTAATTAATTAAAGACATTTCATTATGACAACCCTAAACATATTATTTGGTCGTTGAGATAGTGGATATTAAATAAAAACATTGTTTCAGAAAACAATCACTTATCACAATCAACATATAGGAAAGTTTGACAAAGTTGTCAAAGTTTTTCCTCTGCATTAACAGAGCACAAATTTGAACAGACAGCAGTGTTTTCTCCTGTTAATTTGAATACAGGTTGGTTTTGTTGTGTATATCATATGTGACATAGCAAGCCCATGCTCATTTTATACTATATTTAAGATTACAAGTCTAACAAATTGTTGTAAACAACAATCCATCAACATTTTCCAATTATTTAACACCATGCAAAATCCAGTCTTAGTTTCCCCCTGTTACATGCCAGTTACATGTCTGACAGTTTCTGCCCTGGAACATTCAGTTCACTTTTACAAATAGTCACATCCTCCATCTGGAGACAAAGTCGCCTGTTCCAAATGTCTCAGCAGAAGAAGAATGTTTGCAAAAAGTCACAGCAAGGTAATTTGTTTCAAACTATCCTTTTCATGTCATATGTCCATCACCAAACGACCGTATGCTTGCTGCACGTGTTTCACCTCTTGATCTTCCCTAACTCTTCACACAGCCTGGAGAGGTACTGCGTGAGCTTCACCATCACGATGATGAGGGCCCCTCCCATTAGCATGCAGGAGGGCCAGAGCAGCGAGTGGAAGACGACACTGTGGTCGTACAGCCGTGTCAGAAGAACCATCTCCTGCTGCTCGCTGGGGTCGTAGTAACAGGGGACCTTCTGGTTCACCTTCAGATGCTCGGAGATGTTCATAATCATGACGTGCATGGCCACACTGTCTTTCTGGCACCTGGGCACGTAGAAACACTGCAAGGACAGGAATGAAGGACACTGAGGTTATCTATAGAGGGCAATCAGTCAATCATATTGTTTGTCGTGGTGATGGCTGCTGAGCTTCTTTTATTTCACAATATTGAATACATCACCCTTCATGTATCATCTTTCAGCAGGACCAGGAAAAATCCTATCGACTAACATTTTTTCTGAATTGGGAGCAGAGTTAAGTCTACAATCAGGCCAGCATCTGACATCCGTTGTCAACATTTGAAACGGTTCAGTAATTTTCAGTATTTTCCCTCTGGCACTGTACTCACTTCAGAGCTGATGTCCTGGGTCTCCTCATTGTGAGATAAACGGCTGACCCGGCCCGTGTTATTGACGCTCACGTAGACCTGCAGACACGGGTATTTGGAGACTCTCCAGCAGTCTGACCCACAGTTGTAGGAACAGTTCATGTCTGCTGTGACCGTGGAGTTGAGTACAACACACACACCCTCCTCTGTCCACACACTGTGTTGACATTTAAATGAAGATCCAATTTAAAGCAAAAAAAAAAACAGAAAACATTTTTGGGATCTCTTGAGGTATAATTTGTTCCTGAAAATCTGGTTTCATAAAGTATTCATTTTGCAATTTTCAGCTTGAGAGAGCACTGAAAGCAGTTTGCCAACAAGCACATCTGATGAATAAAACATGTTTCTGACATAAATATCCGTTAACTCTTTTATAGGGTGTAAAAAAAAGACAATTTAAACAACAGGCCTGTACCTGTCTGCATAGGAGCGTAATATAGTGATCCCCAGGACAAAGTACATCATGACTGAAGAGAGGATCATTCCGAGTCCCAGGAGAATGGCACGATCTTCACCTGGCTTTAGAGCTGTCACTGTCTTCTTCTTGTCCAATAAATCTACCTCACGAAATTTCTGGTAGATTGACCTAATGATGAGGAAAATGAGGAGAAATTATTGTATTTATTTTTTTAAGCTGCAGTGCAAATATTATGCCATACAAATCTAAGTGCATGATAGGTAAGAGTTTCTCCCTGCGCCATGGATGTCCCCCTTTCTTGCTTTGCAATTTAAGTAAATTTTTAAGCAAGAATTGGACTTGTTACCTCCTTTCATTTCCTCTGCCTGCTCCTGCTGTATTTTTGGCCCCCGCCACAAAAAACATCTTTCCTGATGATCCCCGTCCTCTTTTGCTTGTTGAGGCTGAATGGAAGGATTGCTGAAAAGACCTGTGAATTATAGCCAGTTTGTTGCCATGTTTAGCTGTCCAGAAGCACTAACACTTTCGCTACAAGGATCATAAACACAACATTAATCTTAAGTTGGTTACAAAGCAAATATGTAAGATGACAAATCGTACTGTACCTTTGGTGCATAGTTGCTGTCAAACTCACTATTTTGTAAAACTAATTATTAAGTATATGCCTCTCCTGATAAACCTACAGCAGTTCCTGATTAGTAGAGTACTATGCAATGTTGGGACAGGAAGCATGCCTGATATAGTGGTCTCCACCAGGTAAACATATCATTTTGAACACAAAGAAACGCTACAAAGGGAAACAAGATGACAGATAGCCACAGATGAAAGGTGTAAATGCTGATGAGGCGCTCATGAAAAACCTACCTGCTGTATCCTGAACACTTCTGCTGTCAACACAAAGTCATTGGGTCCACTCTTAGCACAACAACAACACCTTGTATGCGCCACCTCTCGCTCTCTGCCGGTCCTACCATTTGCAACAAAAAAAACCCACAGAATTCAGTGCTAAACATGCAGCTTTGGCCCCATAAATAATAGTAGTCTTGATTGGGATCCAAATCAATGGGAAAATGAGACATTATGAGTTATTTGTTCTCGGTCGCCAAAGGGTTTGCATTAAGGTGAGGGTCGATGCAAACCCACTCTTGAGATTGCCAGGCATTTATTGAAAAACACAAATTAGAACAAATGTATTTACAGGACAGGTCATTTGCTCATATATCAAAAGTGTGCCCCATCATGAGTTAAAATTGAATCAGAAATACCAATCAGTCAAATCACAATGTTTATAGATGCAGAATAATCAATACAGACTGGATCAGATTGTATATTTTTGGACATTCTGTAGCCACCATCCAGTCTTCTCACATGTTAAGTAATGAGCAGGCTGTTTTTTTTTTTATTTGCCAGAGTGCAAGAAGCAGAAAGTTAGAAATTAAGCCAACAAGTTCCTCTTAGATGAGTAATTTCCTCACTGTATTACATTCCCAGCTGCTTAGGGGATATGTTGCTGAGAGACAACTCCAGTGTAACAACGGGAATCTGAAGGAAAGCATACATGTTATCTACATTTATTCTTTCCTCAAAACATTCCACACCGTTTTGCATGCTAATGCAATAAAGGGTCACACTGACACTCATAAGTTTTATGGTCTTAGTTACACCTTTCCATTTTTTATCCTCCATTAAAACCGTGCTAACCATTGCCACTCGAGTGCTTCAAGTTGATTTCAGCTAATCATTGACACACACACTGTCAGAGAGACTTCCTCTTTGTACCAACTTTTTAAAGAGTTTTGAGAGCAATACATTTGTAACTCTGGCTCATGCAGGCTGGACTTACAGTGGCAGGTGACTTCTTACCTAATAACTTATAAGGAAGAAACAGACGCTGTCCTTAATGACATGTGGGACAGGCAGTCTCACAGATAAGAGCCTGGCCTTGCAGGGCCTTCTGAGTAAGCTTAAAATAAATAAAATGTAAAAAATGTATGAAACATACATTTTCTACATTCCAGATTGGTCTTATTAAAGAATATTGTTTTATTTTCTGCAATTTGTCATGTAATCATTTTTTTCTCAATTACCAAAATTGACAGTGGTGGAAATTGTATCCATTTGATGCAATAAAAAAAGTTAATTCCAGTGAAGTTTGTGAGACCTCTGGGAATCTGAAATTATACAATAATGGCTAAAACTTAACTGAATTTGATTGATGATTTGAATATCATAGTTAAAGGGTGAAATGTGGTTCTGAATGATAGCCACTACCTTGAAAAAAATATTTAGTATGTAGGCCTATATGCGTCCTCCATATCTTGGCTTATTTAAAAAGCTACTAAATCTGCAGTGTCACCACATGAAGCACTGGAGGGAGACAGTCTTTGTGTCTGAGGAGATGCAGTAGTGTAAAAACTGCTTACCCCAGCAGAAACTTATTGTTCACATTTTCCTATTATCAGTTTAATGAACTACATATCCAGAGCCAGAGGCAGATAAGATCAGCCGACCTCACTGTATATTCTTTATAGGTCCACCTTGGTTCATATTTTTTCTAGCTGCCTCTCTCCCAGATTGTGAGACTGAAAACGTGACTGAATGAGTTATAAACCAAAATGGCATGTGGTAGACCACATAACTGTAGAGCAGGTGTTATCTTATGGATCACTGAATTGGCCCCTGGGCAGACAACATCTCTTCATCTCCAGTGTGAACTAATTATTAAAGTTCAGCTGCAGTTTTTCAACCTGAGAATTCTGCTCCACCTGCAGAATGTCAGTGAAAGAGACACAAAACAACTACAACAAGATGTAAAATGACCACAAAGTGATGCAAAACAACCACAAAGAGATGCAAAACGACACCACACAACTACAAAGAGACACAAAACAATCACAGAGACACAAAACCACAAGGAGAAACAAAAGACAAAAAGAGACACCAAGCAACCAAATAAGACATATGTAATTTTGTGTCTCCTTCAGTCCGAGTGTCTTGCTCGACTTTATTGAGCTCATATTGCATGCTCATCATAAAAGTGAAATTAAGGTGTGTGTGTGTGTGTGTGTGTGTGTGTGTGTGTGTGTGTGTGTGTGTGTGTGTAATATATAGATAATAAGTCTGAGGTCTTTAATCCTGCAAATGTTGCTTTAGTACAGAAGGTGTAAACTTTCACCTCGCATGCTTTAACAGCGCTGTGGAATTCAAAGCCTGGCCTGCTATCTACACACTTTTACGCTCTCACGAAGAAGAATGTCTCAGGATGTATTTTTTGCCTTGTCTCTAGAGTGATTATTGCCTCCCTGTCAGGCGTCCTATAGTGTTTGGTGCCTATAAAAAGTCACATGCTCCACTGCACAGCACCCCATAGAGATATAGCAGATCAGTAAACACTTACCTGAGGATTTATAAACTGCATGTCTCAAGCATATTGTACATGCAGTGCATATTATTGTACACAATTTCAAAACCCAGTCCTCCATTCATAATTATTATTACTATTACAATTATGTGTATTTTGCAGTTGTTCACTGTCTTGTTGTTCCTCAAACGCACAAGTGAAAAACGGCATGCTCCTATAGATTCACGAAGGCACTCGATGAAAAAGGAGGCTGAATGCATTGACATTTCCAAAGTTATCTTACACTGCATATCAATCTAAAAAGCCCACATTGCAGCACATGTATGAGACTAACACTATTTTGTATTTTCAGCTATGTGCTGTGTGTTGTGGGCTGGATTATCTTTTGAGCACATACAGTCTCAGTGTTTTTCTGTGGTGCCTGTAATAATCTCTTGTCTTTGCACATCCAAATAACAGTAAGCCCCAGCTTTTGTGTGTGACTAGTGTGTGCTGAGTTGAAACAGCAGTGGTAATACGTACAATCTGTGAGATCCTACCTCTTGTTGTAATGATAATCCAGACATTGGGCTACAACTGTCAGCAGTGGCTCTCCAACACAGTCTCTCCCAGGGACAGCAGCTGGCTACCTCTTATTTAAACTCTTTCCCCAAGTGAACAGAATGCCTGCCATACCTGTGTTAGTCATATGAGTTCCCTATACAATGGCGTCATGCTTAA
This sequence comes from Perca fluviatilis, assembly GCF_010015445.1. Lineage (NCBI taxonomy): Eukaryota > Metazoa > Chordata > Actinopteri > Perciformes > Percidae > Perca > Perca fluviatilis. The sequence goes on from NC_053122.1 coordinate 15,334,592, forward strand.
AAAGAGTTGGTCCAGCACAATGAATCTCCACTGTACCTCCAAATAACTGGCTCTGACTGGCCCGACTGTGGGACTGTCGCTATATGTTTGTTGCAGGCACTGCTGCAAATCCACAAATTAATTCAGAAGCAGTTATTTCAAACATCCCTGCCTTTCCATGTTACAAATGTACAGTATGTATAAACAACTTGGAGGCCACAGCTTCAAACACTGACAACAAAACAGAGCCATGTCTTGCCACAAGGTGTCTCTGCAACCTCAGAAACTGGAGCAAGGGGGAACATGGGGGTGTTCCTCTTTAATTCATTACCAGCAACAAATCACATGTAATGCTGAGATTTTAAATTTTTTGGAGTAATGCTTTTATTGTGTTATAATCACCAGCGCAAATGTGTGATATTTGATTTGAAATTATATGTAAGTAGTAGTACTACCTTAATAAAAGGCCAGTTTGGTCAATGTGTTGGTAACTTATTTTTTACAGTCTGTGGTTGGTAATACATTTATAAAGTTACATCTTTACCATACTTTCTAAGCAGACGTGCTACAAACAATATTTTTTTAGCTTAAAGATGCACATTACAAACTGACTTCATTTTGGAGATATAAGCTATGGTATTCTCTCAATGTTTAGTCAAAGAATAGCAACACACTATCACCATTGTTTTTTTATGGTTGCCACAAAAATGTATAGATTTGCAGGTAAATTAATCAGACCCATTTTTATATCATCCAGAGAAAATGAACAAAAATGTGCACACTTTTATTTTTTATTCCTGATTTTTGTACATTAGAGATTCCGTTTGCATGCCGGACTTCTGTGGAATGTGTTTATTTTGAAAATAATTTTTAAATGTAAAGTGGCATTTTTTTTCTTCAGAAAATTTAATCTGAAGAGGCTATTTAGTTCTTTTCTAACGCGATGACTCTCTGCGTAGGCAGTGATTTGCACAACAGTGTTGGTCTGACCAGCTGGAGGACTTTCCCTCACAGACCCCAGTGGATGAGCCACCTCGGCTACAGTCTTTACTCATCCCTTGGTGCGCATGATTATGAAAGTCTCTCCCATATAGCAGCAGCATCAGATTAGATTCTGCAAGAAGTGTGTTCTGCTTACCTCTTTACATTCACTGCCTCCTCCAAGACCCATCCAGTGCTGGCCAGGGAGTACAGAAATACAAGACAATCTCCCTGAAGAACTACAGAGATCTTTCCTGCCTCTTGGCTCAGATGCTTTCACCTTTAATTTTATCCTGGCTATAGATTAAGAATTTAACATACATAGAGTAAGACACAGCAGGAAAACACGTGCACAAATATAGCACAAATATATAGATGAGAAAAAAAGACTCAACGGCAGATGGAAAGGCATTTGTATTTATTTGAGGTTAGGCCTAAACATAGCTACAAAGAGGTGCAGACTGTCTTCGAGTACCCCATTTGGAGGTGAAACAACATAGCTACAGGGGAGATGAAAGGCGATTCTGCTTCTTTGTTTCTCAGGATCTAAAAATAACTCTTGCTGAGCAGGCAGTGAAGCTGAGCTGCAGTCCCCTCTCTTGCTCCCTTTTCCTCAGTTTCTGTCCCTAACTGTCTCGCAGACATAATACATCATGTTAATGATGCATGTGTGTGGGCTCAATTGTATAACAGCTACTTGGTCAAGTTGATCTTGTCCTATATTCAAATTGCTGTTATTTAACATATAGCATGTAGCTTGGACACAAGGAGTGTTATTAATATTTGTGTGGTGATTGAGTGTCACCTGTGCTGTTGTGCATCCCTAAAAGAAGTGAAAAAGGTATCCTCAGTCTGAAGGCTGGGACTCTCCAATGTACGTATTTTTTATCATATTTTGGATCTTTATGATATATGCTTTTATTTTCAAATTTTTAAAATAAATATCAAATATCTGTAACGCAAACAAAGAAAACACAAATAATCAGCTTGCAAGATTTCCTTTTCATTGCATGTTCACTTGCAACAGGGGATCACAAGGAGGCATACTTATTTTAAGGGGTCTGCAAGTTGGGGAAAAAATGGAGCTGTTGATATCTAGTTATTATTCATAGTTATATATATATATATATATATATATATATATTTTAATATGAAAATCTTGAGACTACTCATCATTGTCTTAGATGATGTCACTAATCTCCTGCTCATTTCCTTCTTCTTCACACACAAAAATAAAAAGGCAATACTGCTGTTGCTAAGGCAGTTGATTAGGTTGCTGCCACGTGTGTGGCAGTATCCAAGCAATTATACAATGCACACAGGTCAAGCATACATTTATCAGTGTTGCCACTGTGTTCACATCCATAGCAACCTTGTGTTATTGTCCTGCAGATTAGTTCCCTGCCCCCACACAGATACCATGCTGCTGTATTCCTTCTAGTCTCACATTTATGGAGAGACACAGTGCTAATCTGATTTTATAGAGAACTACTGCAATATGTCGGCACAAACAGAATTTATGATGTAGAAATGTTCACAAACGTATGTTGACATGTATTTTTCATATCTATCAATGTAATGCATGTACTGTATGTAAGGATGAGTAGGATTTACAGAGAAGAGGTCAGTCAATTCACAATATTCGCTCGTAGAGTGAATCATATATTGCGTAAAGCTTGGCATTGGAGAGCAGGAATTTGCTTCACATTTCTTCACTGCCAGCCAAAACACCCTCACACAGTGGGAGTGATGGAGAACATATTTCTGTTTCCACTGGCTTAAAGAGAAAGAAGCAATAGACATAATGTGGGAAATCACCCATAAATGAGGTAATAGAGACAAACAACACTGAAACTGAAACCTGTTTTGCAGTCCACCCCCAGTCACTGGGTTTTTGACATTTAGACCACCGCTAGTAAAGTCCTCCTAGTTTTGCTCTATATAAATGAATTACTCTACATTGTAACATCCTATCTCGCATGCATATTGGTGAATGTGTGGTATAAGATATTAGATAGAGAGGTCTATGGTGGACGGATTGCAAGGATGTTGACAAAGGGCCAGATGAACACTGATATAATGTGGGAGTGGGAGGATCAAACAGCTCAGAGGCTGACAGGTAGCAGCAGTCTTGCATTGCAATACCTATCTCCACAGCAGAGACAAAAATGCAGTGGACTGCAGTAGCACAGTGTCTGCTACAACCAAATCCATCACTCAACAACACAGTTAATCAATTAGGCTACCCTTTTAGACGTTAACCATCAGATTGCATGCAAATGCTGTACCTCAGCTACATTACCAATGTTAACTTGGCTAATCCCAGGCCATTTTTGAATTGATAAATCTAAAACAATTACACACATTTTGATTTCTATGTTCTATGTTTATGAGGATGCACAGAGTGTGAGAAATAAAGAAGGGCTGTTCTAATGGCATCTGTGATCTCAGTCAACATTATTACGTGTGGTAACAAGAAAAGAAAAAAACATGTAAAAAAAGAAGAGTTGTACTGAATATGCAGCTGCACACTTGCTGCTTTTGTACAACTAATTGAATGGTCCCAAATGCAATATGTCATGCTATGCCATCATCTCACATAGGAAAAGGCTGAGGCAGTAGAGCCACTTAAATGGGAACACTCACTAATCACAGCCAAATAAGGTAAGTTGTAATACAAGATCTACTAAATTTTGAAGGTCAGCACACATTTTTACGCAAGTGAATCCTCGATATTTCATAAATATTTAACAGCATGAATATGTTCAGGCTACCATCTTCTTTGGGAACATTGGAGAAAAAAATATGATTATGGATTATGTATACAGCAAAAGAAATCTGTGTAAAACACAGATGCAATGATGATGTAAGCTTGTTGTTGACTTTCCAGTCTGAATGACTGAGGATAGGGGGTGGGGTGTCATTAATCTATAGCTAGTGATGACCAGGCAAGCGAAAATGGGGTGTAGTGGGGGATGGGCGAGGACACTGTTGTTATGACTGGTGCTTGGCTGCGGGACAAACTTCCAAGGGCCTCGGCATTTTTTTCTAATCCATTTCATTGGTCGGTTTCAACGAGGAAATGTGGCTCCATTTTGCTGTGAACCTGTCAAACGGACCAGGAGCTAATATTTAATCAACGCTTGAGGGCAGCTTTCACCTTTTGCAAAACACGAGGTGTTTGGTGCTTTTGAAAAATAGGTTAGTCACCGATATAGCATTATATCCTAGTAATTGTTGGTAGAAATGTGAAATAACGACTATTGTTACATATGATATATTAGCTTGTATTCTTACACATGCTACTTTGCCGTATTTCATCGAGGAGACGGTAAATACATTATACACTGCCGTAGTCACGGGTTAATTGTTAAATTAAACTTTAGCGAGTGGCGCTTTGAAATAACTGACAGTAGTTACAGTCAGCTAATTTCTGCATGTCGGGTCACTCCACTGTGTCGAATGTCTGAAGCCGTTGCTGGTTCTTACCGCCTGGCTTTAGCTAGTTTAAATATTATAACATATCGATAGTTAGCTAATACATGTGCATAGACGATCTTGCAATCGATTAAAGAGATAACATGGTCTGACTTGAACACAAGAGCTGAGGAAGATATCGTCAATTGAAAGGTTTTATCCAAGTAGGTACGTGACTGTAGCAACACTGTCATTAGCATAGCATGCTAGTGTTAGCCACCTAGCAAGCGTGTTGGCAGGTTTAGAGTAATAGCAAGCAGGCGACCTGACTGTACTCGTCAGAAATGCTGTTTCAAAGAAGCTAACTTAGTTATTGTGGTCAATGGTTATATAAAATAACACACCGCTTTTCCGTATAGCGTTAACCGCATTAGTTTGGTAGCTACGTTAACTGTTGGCAACCTGCATTAAATAAACGAAGTGTTTGACCGCCTTGCCTGACTGACATGTGTTGTGACCGTAACGATAAAGCCGCCGCCAATGAAAACTAATCTTAGCTAGCTAGTGTGCTAACGTCCCGTAGCTCATGGCAGTGCAGATGGGGGACCGCGTTGAAATAGGTTGAAAATAAACTACTAATTTTAGTTGTTAAGTAAGTAAGAAGACGCAAGTAACGTTAAATCGTGTTTACTTGACAATCCCGTTCTCATTTCCCCGGTAACATTAACGTTACATCCATCTAACGTTAGTGACCCATGACATGTGGGAAATTGTCAGCCAAGCATTACAGCAATGAGTTAAATTATTGTTAGACTTTGTAGATACAGTGTTGCAATAAATAGTTCAGCTTTCCGAACTACAATTAGTGGCATTTCATTTAGTCTCGTTTTACAGTAATATCGTGCATATTGAGACATTCATCGGAATAAACTGGTTCTGGTGGCTATGCTTCAAACAGCATGTCGGTAACGTACACAGTACACACTGTAGTTTGTTCAGCCCATTCATCGCCCCCATGTGTGGGGGATGGGTAATGTATATCCGCAAGTAGTTGCCATGATATCTTGCTAATTAAGCCACCAGCAGATTAGCATGGTGACTTAATTTGCATGTATTTAATTTATACGAAATCAATCTGACCTGAGGAGAGACAACTCAATCAGGGCTACAGTATAAGTTGGGGATTCAGTAGCAGAATTGAGATGTTGCTTAATATTGTAAGAGGCAAGCATCTAAAATAGGTCTGTACCAAATTAAATTACCAATGACGTGTCCGTTTCATTTACTCTATTCAATACATAACCATACTTCCCATTTAATCACTATCTTTTACACCATGCATAGCACAAATATCCACATGCTGTTTTTACATTGCTAACCCAGTTTCTTTCATTGTTTGGTGACACGCCCCTTTGTTCAAAAACACTTTCCTCTGGTTGCCTTTTCACCCACTCACTGACAGCTGCTTCTAAAATGTCCTTTCTAGTTAAGGTAATTTTGTCACTGCACCAATAGAAAAACCTTATCTTCTATAAATATTTGGCGGGGCCTATATGGTTCTTGTGCTGCTTAACCAATATTTAAACACAAATTAACACGTGCAGAAATTATTACTTAGGCATTACTTGGAAAGTCGGGGCAGATAATTAAACTACAGCACTATGTGGGAGGTGGTCTCAAGTGTAAAAATCATTCCAAGGAGACCATTGAATGGAATTCAGGATTTTTTGGCAAACCATTTATAGTAATACCATAATTAAAGATGTAGTTGTACACATATTTTGGCTGCAAGATATTTTACACTGGAGAAGCAGTGCTGTATATGATCCAGATGTGATGCCCACTACTGATGTTTCTTTCTTAAAATAATTCAGTAGTTGGAAAAGGTGCATTCAATTTCTTTACTTTCTTTTTAGGGGCAGAGAATTCTTGCTGAGGACAACGGAGCTATGATGTGCATCTGAGGACATCTTGATCACATGGGTAGTGTATTTTACTGTTTAATGTCTCACTTTTATTGTTTTTCACCCTACATGTTGAGACTTTGTTTTGCCTCTCCTCTTTCTGCATGCTTATATTGCTGTCTGGAAGTTCACGTTGCTTTAGCAAAGTGTCAAGAGTCATATAGAGAGGAAGGCAGCTGTAATTTAGCTTTGTTTCCAACCAGTAAGTATTATGACAAGTTTCCACTGTAGGGTATGGCTCTGCTCGACTTGACTCACTTTAAGTACTAGTACTTTTCTCTTTTTGTTTTCCACTGCGGATAGTACCCCCTCAGTGTAGGCAGGATTCTCAGCTGATTGCCATAGCGATGCTGTGTGAATCTGCCATGAGATATTTTTCAACATGAAAATCGCTAAATCCTTTTCCTTTCAAATGCAACCAAACAGAGGAACGTTTGCACTTAACTGTCATTTAAAAAAAAAATCTGGGTTGAGTGAATACAAAAATTGTGGCCACTATTGACTCTAGCTTGGCTATTTAAGAATTGTGGGTTTGTGCTGGATGCCCCGTGTGACCATTCTCTCTGGCCAGTCAATGGTCTACAGTGTTTTAAACCCACTATCGGCTCACTTGGAACCTTGACCAAAGTGGTACCAAAAACTACTACTAGTTATAATAATACTACTACTACTACTATTCACAACTTTTGCTAATGGAAAACCAAAAGAGGCTGAGTCGAGTCGTACCATGCAGTAGAAAAACGGGATTAGGCATGTCTAAAACAAAAGAGTCAGAGAGTTTTTCACTTTTTAAAACCAAAAATAACTCAGTTGTTTACATAGCTGTTGCAGTTATTAAGAGCTTTAACAGGTTACCACTAGAACTGTTCACTTGCTTGTAAATGTAAGTGGTCGTTGTGGCTTCGGTTCAGAGCGAGCGAACACTTGGTCATAATATATCCTACTATAACAGGAATTGAGACGGACCGACACATGTTGATTAAAGGTCACGTAGCACTGGTGGTATTTCATCATCGTTTTGAGATCATAAAGGTTGGTCTAAGTCTTTTTATCAGTGTGGTGATTCCGCTGAAAAATGTATGTACAGTACTCAAGGTTTGGTGGCGTGTGGCAATGGTTTGGCATACATGGTTTTCTGTTGAAATTTGTGTCATATGGGAAACTGTTCAAACATAGATGTGCCACCATGGAAATTGCAATTCTGAAACAATGACTTTGAACCAAATTACTGCTGGTTAAGAGTATGCAATAATGTGTTTTCTTAGAACATGTTAATGAATCACATAGGTGCTTTCAAAGAACACGTAGTCTATGTTTTATGTGACTCAGGCCCAGAGTGTGTGGGTGTCTTGGGTGGAGTTTTTAGTTGTTTTGTTTGAACTATTTAGAAATACTGTATTTGGTGGGTGGTCGGGTTAACTCAAAGTCCATCAGTATGACTTGCTGAAAGTTTAATACACGTTTTAAGGGGATGGCTGAAAGGGACACAGGAAAAACTGGGGAGAAGGCCAAGGTAAAATGTGGCATAGAAAACCAACCAGGGCAGTGATTTATAATTTTAAGACACTTGTGCTGCCAAATGTTGTTTTTTTAAGTAACTATATGTAACTTTTACATGTTTCTGAAACCGTGTAATATTTCATGATCATTAAATAACCTGTAACAGCAAACGAGAATTACCGTGAAAAGAACACTAGTTTTTACAAATTTTCAGTCCGTTTTTGTTTTGGCCTACCATTTTCTTTTCCCCTTGTCCCCCTGTTCTTGTGTAATGCGTCCTTGGGTTTAATGAAATGTGCTATATTAATCTAAGTTATTATTACTTGCTTGTAGTGTACCATAACTACTCTGACCCTTACAGGAAATGTAATAGAAAACAAAACACATTGAAGGAGAACTGGAAAAACACATTTTCTTCGAATCATGCTGTGTTTTGTTAGAAAGATTGTTGGAATTCATTGTTGGTGTCATCCTTTTAGCGCTTCATCTCTGTAACATCTCTTGGACCTCAGCTCTGGGATAGGGCAGGAGACATGTTGACTTTTTCAGTGGCTGGCATGATGGAAACAGTAGAGGTTTTGTCCCCTGTCCAGACCCCTTGTTTATTTCCACAGTCCCATTTAAACAGTGCGGGTTCTGCATGAATAAATATGGAGCCCGGATGCAAGCACCGTATGATCTGTTATTGCTGAGGTTTAAGCCCGTCTATTCCAGACATTTTGGTTCCCAACACCCTGCCTGCCTCATGAAGTCGGTGGGTAATTATTTCCAGTTGTAGGTTAATGAATGGAAACTGGTGCCCTGCCTAGAGCCAGGAGGCTTCTGTAGCCAACGAAAATGGAGAGGAACGAAACATTGTTATGTATCAAATGGCACATCACAGCTTGCCTTTGCTTACCTCTCTGTTTGGAAGTTGCAAGATCTAGGTCAAGAAAGGTGGTGTTGTTTTTAAACCTCTTCCTCTTCTCAGTTTTCACTGTGTGTGCCAGTTTGGTAGCTCACACCTGTGTGTGTGTGTGTGTGTGTGTGTGTGTGTGTGTGTGTGTGTGTGTGTGTGTGTGTGTGTGTGTGTGTGTGTGTGTGTGTGTGTGTGTGTGTGTGTGTGTGTGTGTGTGTGTGTGTGTGTGTGTGTGTGTGTGTGTGTGTGTGTGTGTGTGTGTGCCATCTTGGTGTTAACTAGGGCTGTCCAAAACAATTATTTTTTTAAACGATTAATCTAGCGATTATTTTTTCGATTAGTCAACTAATCTAACAATACATTTTTCGATTAATCTAACGATTCATTTTTCAATTAGCAATTATTTTCCCATTGCTCAATTATTAACAATTTACACAAAACAAATTTCAATAAGGTTCAAATCTCTATTTATTAAAATTGTTTAACACTGCACTGTTCAAGTAAAATGAATTTGTAGTGCAACCTGAAGCCAGATGTAGGCTATCAATCCAACCACAAAATAAAGTCACTTTCAGGAGGAATACAAAAATAAAAACTTAAAGTAAACAGAGCAAGTGCAAAAAGAGTAGTGTATGAGAGATTAACCTGTATTTGCTTTGTTTAACAGTAGGTAAAATAATGAATAAGCTCTTGTTTAACATCCAAGCTCTTCTCCCTTTAATTTAACTTGAATTATTTGTATCTAAAGGCTGGTTAAGCACTGTAAGGAGGAGAAGTTGGACAGTTTTTCTTTTGTCTTGTTCCAGTGATTGGTACATCTGAGTGATGGCGTTGGATATGCGTTAGCATGTTAGATGTATTTCCACTCACATACCCAACAACTGCTGAACAACGCCGACACACAGTCCTCGTCTTACCCCCCCATTCTCTCGCCTGTAGCCTACTACAGGAACTGACCCGAAGACCAAAGTTTTCGAGGCGGGGTCGGCACCAGGCTGCAGCCATACAGTCTCGAAGTTTTGCCAAACTTGCGATCTTAAAGTGCCCGGCGGGAACTCTTGTGGGTCGCAACCACTCGCCATGCTCGTCCTTTCGTGCTGCTATCTCTGACTCACTCACTGGTAGGGCTGCAGCTATCGATTATTTTAGTAATCGAATATTCTGATTATTCCATCGATTAATCGAGTAATCGGAAAAGAAACACTTAGTAAGAAATACTTAGTAAGCAGCAATAGTAAATATTTATTATTGCTGTTTACTAAAACAAGGAAACCTGTAGCTTGTGTATATATACAAAAGACAGGTTTCCTTTTTTAGAAAAAGCCAAAAAATGTATTGCCAAATTCCAAGACCCTTAAAAAAAAAACACATTACAATAGTACATTTTTGGTGGCCCAAATGTTAATATTTTTCACCCCATTCCCCTTCTTGCCTCTGGCTCTTGGCACATTTTCAGAAGCCTAATACACAGTGAGGAGCATAGATATATCTATGGTGAGGAGAAAGAATAAAGAATGCATGATGACGTCATTCACGTGCATATTAAGTAGCCATGCTGGGGGGAGGAGCCGGTTCGTCTCCGGCAGCAGCTAAGTTTCCAAAGATTAGAAGCAAACTAATAAACAGTTAGACTACAAACCGACAGCTTTCGTTTTAGCTTGTCGGTAAAACATTGCTATTAGCAGAGTAGCATGCTGTAGGCTAGTTGTGTAAAACAGCGCGGTGGACGAGAGCAGCAGCCGTTAGTTACCTTGTGTCGGGTTGGCTCCGTGGAATGGATGAGTACACTGGATGTTTGTTACAGAGATGATGTAGCAGCATGTTTGCATCTTAAAATGATCCCAAACTTTCTGTCGTTTTCTCTCGCCTGTCTCTTCTCTTAGACCCTCGCTATTTTCGTCTTCCTTAATTTGTAATCTGGGCCGTCAGTCTTGTGTTTATATACTGTCTGTGCTTGTGTTGTGTCCGCAGAAGCGCAAACCTCTTGTGCGCTAGTAATAATCCTCCGTGCGGAAACACAGTGAGCCGTACAACCTTAATTACATTGATTTAATGAAGCTTCGAGGCAAAGAATTTAGCTTCAAGCATTTTTTGTAATCAAATTATTTGAGTTATTCGAGGAATCGTTTCAGCCCTACTCACTGGACCGTCGACCTGACAAAAAACTGCATGTAGGCGGAGGAGCTCGGCTCCTTCAGAGCCAAGGCGGGGCTACAGTTTAGGTGCCCCTAGAACCCGCGTATCCAGCAGTAGTTCTGCATTACATTAGTTCTACATTACATTAAATAATTTGTTTTATGTATTTATTTTATTTAGTGACGCGTCGACGCAAATTATTTGTGTCGACGCATTTACGTAGTCGATGATGTCAACTACGTCGACGAATCGTCCCAGCCCTAGTGTTAACTATCATCGCCCAGCGCTTGAGTGATAGGGGATACTTTGAAGATGCTTCTAACACCTCCTTTCAACTCAGTTCTATGGACTGTAATACAAATAAACTCTTAATTAAGCAAGACTCCCTGCTCTGTGGTTTGCTTTTTACAGGCTCCTATCCTGTGCTGACCCAATGGTTTAATCACCAGGACTAAAAATGAGCATAAGCAGTGATGAAGTCAATTTTCTGGTTTACAGATACCTGCAAGAGTCAGGTAAGTCTTGCTGTGAATTGCACTTGTTTTCTTACGTAAAAAAACCCCCAAAACATGTAATATACATAGCTGCTCTTGATTTTCTGCTATTGAACTTTGACTCCACTCTGCTTTCCAAATTATCCACGCCTCCTCCAGGCTTCTCTCACTCAGCATTCACCTTTGGCATAGAGAGCCACATCAGCCAGTCCAACATCAATGGAGCCCTGGTGCCCCCTGCTGCCCTCATCTCCATCATCCAGAAGGGCCTGCAGTATGTGGAGGCCGAAGTCAGCATTAATGAGGTCAGGCTCCACCTTTAAACAGTCAACTACTAATTAGTGTAACCTTACAACATACTGGCATCAGCTTTATTTTGACTCAAGTGTGTCTGTTGGTTTCTACATTGTAGTGGATTTGGTGGATAATGTGAATAAATTGTGCTGTCTCTGTAGGACGGGACATTATTTGACGGGCGGCCCATTGAGTCGCTATCTCTGATTGATGCTGTGATGCCAGATGTAGTCCAAACCAGGCAGCAGGCCTACAGGGACAAGCTGGCCCAGCAACAGGCGGCAGGCAGTGGCAGCGGCACAGGGCCCCAAGGAAGCACCAAGAATGGAGAGGGAGCTGCCAACGGGGAGGAAAATGGATCCCACGCCTTAGCCAGTAAGCTAGCTCCTGGTTGTAAACAATCTCTGAATCAGCTCCTTAACAAACAGATGTGTCTTGTTGTGCTTGGGCAAGAAAGAAAAAAAGGTCAACCATATTCCAGAAATCTTTTATGTTCTTATGCAGGATGTTATTCCTACGTGAAATGCTTTGACATTATCAGATTTGTGTTATAAGATGCTTTGTAAGCTGTTTGGCATTTACACTATTATCTGGTCACTGTGTTTTTCTGTCCCCGCTCACTTGAATTGGCATCAAGGATGTACATTTTACTTTATGCTGCAGACAGTTAAATAGAAAGTCTAATGTTAAATAACACCACAGCAGAAAGAGGCCAAGTTGATACCTTTTTATATAATTCAAAAGACCTGAATTACAAAAAGAAAGGCTAGGCTGTGTGGCCCTATTATATAGCAAAGTATATTTTGAATTAGGGATGGGCGATATGGCCTAAAATCCATATTGCGATATACATTGCAGCTTCTTGCGATAACGATATATATCGCGATATATAAATTATAACAGAACCATTTCAGACCAGGTTACATAGACCCTAAGGAAAACCAAACTGTAAATGTATTTTTTTTTTTTTTTTTTTTTAAAGAGAAAGAAACATAGTATGTAGTTTTGAGAACATTTATTGTTCAAAACTGTAATTATACAACCTAGTGTTGCAGATGAAAAAATTCAAGTACACTAGTTCCAGAGACTTAACGTATTGGGTGTCTTCTCTTTAGTGCAAACCATTCTAAAAGGCACTACACTTAGTAAGTTTAAGTCCTTGGTTCTTAAATGCCACCCAAGATGCAGAGAACAGGAAAAACTGGTGTCTGTTTAGTTAAGGAACAGACACTGTACTGAAATAAGTTTCAGTATTAGGCAAAGATGCACAGATACTTTAAATAAAAACATCTTTCAAAACAAAGTTTCTTACCTGCAGCCTAATGTGCGGGATATTTGAGTCGCGCCACACAAGAAGAGTCGGGACTTTCCGTGTGGCCTGATTCTTATACAGATACAAGTTGTTAACCAAAGCCCATCCCGAGTGGCCTCGGCCCGCCGCCTGCTGGTCAAACGGTGCAGCCTCTGCTCAACCCACGGTAGGCGGCGTGAAACCCCCGCACGACTTCTTTTGTAGAGGTCTACCGCATAGGGTTTTCCGGCGCGATGCCTATGCCGATCTTTTGAAATCAGGGTATTTTACAACAACTTTGTATGCAGCGCTGACGCGCTCTGTGTTGTTTTTCAGACAAGTAGCTAAACACGCGGCAGCACACCTGCTTAACATACACTGTTGGATCCTATACAGTGAAATAAATCACACCTTTACACCGTTTACCTGTCGCATTTGCTGTTTAATCCATCTGCTAGCTATGGTAACTAGCTGCTGGGAGTGTAATGTTAACACCTGCGCCATGCATGTTTGTTATTCTCATTCTGGAGCAGCAGAGAGCAACGGAGGCATATAGTGTACCAAATGAGAAACACAACGGTTACTCTGGTCCGGTAGATATGGTCGTTAAGGCACAGGTGCCATATTAGAACGGGTCTACTCTGTACCAACCCTAGCAACGACGCTAGCAAAGCAAAGCCAGTCCTTCACTAGCCTATGGTGCGGTGGTCTCTTTTAACTACAACTTCTTTCTCTGCATTGAGTTGACAACCCTCTCAAATATAGACACACAAACAGAACAAATAATAAAAGTCTCAGATCCACTGTCTGTGATTGCAAAATTCTAGCTTAATTATTGTGACACGACAGCTATCAATATCCAAAGTAGCCGAACGTCATGTCGCCTGTTCATGTTTTTTCTCGAAGTTAGCAGTAACATGTCATACGTTTTTCATTAAATATATACGACTTATAAGAATTTAATCCTTACCGTTTTCTCCGAGAAACAGCTCCTTCCTTAGGCACTGGATGAGGTCTGCTCACTCTGCTGGTAATTGACTCTAGGGGCAGCGTTCATCGAACACGTGTTCCACAACAACAACAACACCAGGCTGCCCGCAGATGCGCCTGCCTATTTATCGGCTTTATATTGGCCGATGCCGATTATGTAAAAAAAAAGCCTTTTTAATCGGTCGACCTCTAATTCTTTGGTCCCACTCCGCCGCTGCACACACACGCACACACAGCTGTATGTTCAGCGGGGAAGTACAACGTCTGCAAACACCGGCTGCCAAGATTCCAATCGTCCGTTATATAGTGAATGGTCAGGCTGGTGAAAGGCTCTGTGGTACGGCTCGACCACAGCTCCGTTGCAGCGGCTTAAATCCAAACCAAGTCCAAATAACGGATGTTGCACCGGTCTTTTTCACCAGGTCCTTGTTTTGCTTTTAGTCATGTTTACTCAAGATGACGATCACGCGTTGCAGCTCGTGGCTCTAAACTTCGCGGGTAGATTGCGTCATCAACATGAATTATCGCGATAGTGCAATGTAATTAAAATCTCTATCTTAGGCCAATTTTGTATCGTTTATATTGCATATCGTCTATATCACCCATCCCTATTTTGAATAATGAGCAGTAATGGATATCATGGTAAATCATTTTTCCCTTCACAATTTCCATTGAAGGTGATTTGGATGGATGTAGTATTAGACTGTAAGACACTTCTTATTGCATGGAGTTAAAGCTCCCCCCCCCATGTTTGTGTATATGTGTGCTAATTGCCTTTCTCATGACAGCTGTAGTACAACAATTGGATTTAGTTTTGTGTAAACTGTCTGTGACTTGCTTGGTATTACATAAAGCTACTCTGGTGGTTTCCTTACACCAGCACGTGCTTCCTCATGGTTTTGTCCTTGCTCTGTAGCACTGTCTCCATGTCTTTATTCACCTTTTCCTAGCACACAATTGTTTTGTTTGTTCTAGCTTAAAAAGGAGAAATGTGGTCTGGCTGTTTTCCCCTAAAAAGCCTCCTGCTTTTCTCAGTGTGTTTCAATCACGATTAAACACCGGGTCTCAGAATCAAATTATAGAGTGCTACTGAGGGGTAGATTAGGGTTCTCACGGGTTCTTCTCTAAAGACGAGTCCGACATTAGATTACTCACTCACAGGGGCTTAGGGGTCGATAACTTGTATTTTGCACGGTGCCCACGTTTGGTACAAACACTCTTGGTCATTCAACAACAAGCACAGCCTGCTCTTTAATTCCACAGCTGTCAGCTGGTCAGGCTGGTGTTTACTTGAGCCTTGTCGAGAAACAGCTATTCTGTTTGAATTACCAAGATCAGACGATGACATGCATGTGCACTGCCATGGGATTGGTCCGGTTCGTAGGAAATTAGATGATGTCAGGCTGTCCTTATGAACCTCTGCCATTGTTAAAATGGATGTGTGTTAATATGCTTTGCAAGTCTACCCAAATAAAGCTTTTGGGTGGGGAAGCACTGGCTCTTCATTTAAAAATGAATTGGCTATTTTACGAGATCACAGATCTGGTTTATACTTCATTAATTTTGTATCCTCCTTGCCTTCAGAACAGTGGGACAGTAGCTAATGAATCCTGTGATGTAAACCTATAGTTTAAGGTGTTGTTTCTCACTCCTTCCTATAGATCACCACTCAGAGATGATGGAGGTGGACAGGGACGTGGAGATCCCTCAGAGTAAAGCCATGGTGCTAAGGGGCCACGAATCCGAAGTTTTTATCTGTGCCTGGAACCCAGTAAACGACCTCCTCGCCTCCGGGTCAGTATCTCCACATCATTCATTCCCCGTGGTTGTCACTGATCACACATCCACTACGCTACTCCTACATTGCTCACGGTCGCTCTCCTCGCTTCACTACTAGGGGTGTCGCACAAGTTTTGTCACGATACGATATTATATTGATTCTTTGGACACAATACTTACTGATATCGTAAAGTCTGTCACGATACAACTTTGATTCAATTCAAGAGCCTGCAATCCATATGAGACAATAGCAAATGCCTATTTAACACAGTTAAATTTATATCAACTCAAACTAAAATATGATTTGTCAGTTTTATAACTGAGCTCTTCCTGGCATTTAAATTAAAAACAAACTATTCTTTTTAATGAAAAGACTAAATATGAAGTGGGAATCTAAAATAAAGGGGCACTTTACAGACGATGCAATGCAATTTTACTTTGCATTGATAATTGGATCGTGGAACTTTGAATCGATAGATCAATCCAGATCAATGTATCGCTACACCCCTATTCACCACTCAGGTACTGACGTCACTCAACAGACCTGCCGTTTTCGCTCTCACTAATGCCTGATTTATGGTTCTGTTTCGAATCTACACTGAATCTGCCCTGCTCTGAATGACGCTACCCCATTGATATATTAAGCGTGCCCCCCGTAACACTGTCCACAAAAGATGACCAGTGTCTGTTTAGGCAGTAGCGCGTTTGTCGTGTATGGTCCCATGAGTATCGGAAGTGCAGAGGGTTTCAGAGCATGCAGACAGGTTGTACGAATTATATTATGTAACTTAATCACTAGTAATCATATTACACCCATCTTGAATGTCATCGTTTAATAAGGGCATACAAAATTTATTAATTTGATAAGAATTTGTATTTTTGTTATTTAATTTTCTAAAATATTGAGTTATTTAAAAAAGTATTGCATAGTGTTTTTTTTTATTATGCTCGTTAACTTTTTATGTTCAAGTAAAAAAAATACACAACTCTAAATTTTTGTAGCTTATTTTCTGCATTTTCCTTGATAATCAAGTAAACTCATGATACCATTAAATCGTAATTGCAATCGTAGTATCGCAATATGACTTTTTCTCCAAATCGTGTAGCCCTAGTTCACAATAATACCGGTATAATTTTTAATATGATTTAAAGAAAACATATCGTGATGATGGCAATATTCCGACTAGTTGGCTCCACGGGGCAGGAATTGGATCCAAAAAGGGGAGCGACTTCAGTAGCGTGAAAGAGTGGGGTTTTAATGACAACTTTAAGTCATAATGATTTGAAAACTCACAACAGCAAGAGTTCTAATAAGTCCTTCTGGTCCGGTTTGTGGCCAAGTGTGGGTTTACTTGATTAAAGGAATATTTCACCATTGGAAAGATGAATATATATTTAAATTGGGTCACTTATGTAGTAGAAATGTGAATTTTTTTTTAGAAATTGGTGGCTTCTAGGCCAAGAAAAGACAGAAAATGTGTTTTTGGCTCATGTGGATGAAAGACACCAAATCCCAGAATGCACTTGCTTTGCTGCTTCAGCTTCTACTCCCAAGCCACGCCTACCCTTTACAGACAGACAGTGAGGCGATCAACTCAACAAGTGTGTTTTATTGTCATTTCAACCATATACACGGAAAAACGTTTCAAGTGGTGTTACACATTTAAAATATATACTTTTTTGCCACAGCTGATACATTATCCGGACTTCTTTCTGCGGATTGATTGATAGCTCCAGAGTGAACAGAACTGTGTCCATGGCAACGCTCTGCTATGCATGGCAACGGTGTGTTATCCTTAGCAACGGTCTGTTATCAAGAAATAACAGACCGCATTCTACATTAGAATTCAACCAAGCCATGTAATAAAAGAAGGCTAACACATAGCTACTAGCATTAGCTCTTGGTGGGCTGTGGTATAAACATCGAGTATAAACACAGCGTACATTTGCGTGGGATGTAGCTAGAATTGTCGGCATTTTACAGTCACAAACTCCACCAGCAGTTAGCAGTTAGTTGGATACAAATCACCCCATTTCTGCAACAGGCAGTCCGGGGTAACACAGCCCACCTCCACTAGTAGTCTTACCCGGTGACCGAGCAGCAGGCTGGATTGTCCGGTACAGCAATATTTCCACAACAACAAAAACACAGCACAGCAGTCTCTGAACTCGCGTTGGGAGTTTCGTTGAAGCTGGATGTAGTCCATTTTGTTTAATGAGCGGACACTTGCAAGCAGGATTGGTGGAACAGGTGGCCGGCTAGCGTTAGCTTTCCACCGGCACACTCGTTCAACGCTCCCCACTGATGAGGTCACTTTACCGGCCAGAGGCATCGAGCACCACCGCTGGTCTCCATGCAGGCGAAGCTCGCGTAGTGTGTGGAGTATTGCGTCTGTAATAAAGTGTCCTGCATATTCTCCGATCTGTACCAATGTATCCCGGTGGTACACGTGTGCGGTAGTTTGAATGCACATAATTGTTGTTCTAAAATTTCCGTCGGGATGAACAGTTTCTGCTCCTGCTGAGAAGCTAAGCGAGGATTCAAGATGGCTGACACTCGTTTTTTCCTCGGCAATCTCTGGAAAAAGCCGACAGTCCAACCCCCTATGGGCTATGCGGATGTGGCTCCTAATACTGGCTGTAGTCTTTTGCCTAAACGCAAACCGATCAGATGACAAAAATCGTCATTTTTTTGAGTTCTGAGGCTTTTTTCCAGACCCACAATACAGAGATCTCCCCTCTCAGGGGGACATGAGGGAGGGATGCACGCTCATTCAAAAATACTACCGGGTTTCTACTGATACAAAGCTTAATGCTAATCGGTGAAGTGTCCCTTTAAGCTAAACGGACTTACGTGAGTTAAAGCTAAATCTTTATCTTCTATTCATTTCTAAATCAGCATACTTTGTCTTATTCAGGGAAGAATTGGGTGTGTGAGGAGAGTAAGTTTGTTTTCAGAAGTCCTTCCGCATTTATCACCACTAAACAAATCTTTGTTGAATAAAGTCATTGTTTTTTCAGTGTCATTATCCCTTTCCAAGATGAATGCACTCATGCAAAAGACTCTTACAATGTGGTGTTTGTTAAAGAGCAAAGCATGTTTCACATTATTACTGTAATTCTGGAAATGAGATGGATTTTCCAGTAACAACTAATGACTAAATACTTACTGTCAAAAAAGTGCAGCAGATGACTAAGCAGTTATTAGTCAACCATGACTCCAGTAATAGATCAGTCGACTAAGAGGGGTTAGCCTGAGAATATGTTGGTTGTTGAGTACAGTCATGTATTCTTAAACACCAATTTGGTGGGTTAATGGACTTGAAGTGCCACATGTCAAACTAAGAAGTTTGTAGCAGTCTCACCATCTTTAGCAATCTGCACTATTTGTTTTTTGGCTTTATCAAAACTGGACAGAAAGCATCAGGAGTAGGGTTGGGTTCTGTTAACACTGTGTGCCTCTAAACTGCAAATACTGCATTTTACTGTATTCTTAATTAATTTTAAGGGGCAAAGTAGGCAACATGCACAACTTTGTTAGTTGCCAATTCAAACTAATCATTTTAATTGAAACAACTATCTGCTTCGATGATGTCATACGTTTAGGTTTGTCAACATGGTTAAAGGGAGACCCCTACATTTCCGAACAGACGGATGAAAAATAAGTCAAATACATATGATTTGACAACAGATGACCAGCTCTTCTGCCCTTAACAGTTTGCTTTCAGCAGTAG
Organism: Perca fluviatilis; assembly: GCF_010015445.1. Classification (NCBI taxonomy): domain Eukaryota; kingdom Metazoa; phylum Chordata; class Actinopteri; order Perciformes; family Percidae; genus Perca; species Perca fluviatilis. The sequence goes on from NC_053122.1 coordinate 15,354,049, forward strand.
ATGGTCTGGACTTAAAATAATGAAATCCTGAAAAAAGTTATTAACGTTTGAGAAATAGGTGTGAATTTTTGTAATAAGTTTGTTTCCCCCCCCCAACACCCATCGCAGGATCAGATTTGTCCAACTGTAAAATGGCCATTACCCTAAGCCATCATTAACAGTTAAGTGTTAATCCATAACACTAATTTCCTTCATAGCACAAGGATTGTTGGTAGGAATAATTGATGGGCTCTTTTGACGTTGTATGAGGTACTTACCTGTAGTCAGTGTATAGTAAATGGTCCCCGGATTGGAGAAGCAGGCGTGTACCAGCACGTAAGCAATGTACTGCTGTGGATGAGGGCAGCTGCAAAACACACTTTAGCCACCTAAAAGAGACCAAATCTAAAAAAAATCTATCAGTTTAAGTGTACACTATAATTAGAATATTTCACCGCTTTCCCTGCTGTCAGACAGCCCTTTCCTTCGGCACTACATTTTCTCAGTCGTAGAACTGCAAAAGATCTTCTTCTGTATTCTTAGTTTATAAAGGTATCCTCTTGTCTTCACAGCATTTTGTCATTGCTGTCTTAATCACTCATTTTTATTTAATTGTATTTTTTTATTCCATTAACCACGGAGAGTGTGACCCAAACGGCTGATCTGCGGCGCAATACAATTTGCGCACAGTTGTGATTATTCGTAGGAATATGGAAGTTCTATGGTTGAGAAAATGTTGTACCACAAGAAATGGCAATGTAAAGCAGTAAAAATATTCTAAATATAGCATAAACCTGCGGTAAACTGGTATTGTTTTTTAAGTGGGCTAAAATACGTTAAAATAGCTGCAGCCTCTGTTCACAACAGTACATTGCTTAGCTTACGTGTTGGGACTCCCGTTTGCTTCTCCAGATTGGGGGGTGTGCCACCCACCATAAAAATCAGATCTATCCCTTTAAACTGTCTCCTGCCTAAATCAACAATTAAATGATTATTTATAAAAGTGTCCAAGCTAACAGAGGTGAGTATTCAACTTGGTACATATACTTTATATTCAACAGTCCTGCTCCTGAGCACGAGCACACCTCTCAAAATGAAATGAAAATGTAGAAAAATGCAATAACATCTGGCACAGTCCTGTAAATTAAGAGGGGCGTTAAAGTTAATGAGTTTTGTGCTTGTAAAACTTCTTTCTCCCTTTTCCTCAACAGATGATGTGAAAAGGTTTGATAGGGATTTAAAAAGATTTCGGATTTGATACTGGGTTCAGGTTCGATAAAATGCTTTCAAACCCCAACCCTACTCAAGAGCAACGATGGTCAGTTTAATACCATTTTCAGTACTGATTATAAGAGTCAAAGCCATGTTATGTACCTAATGTTAGATTGTCTGTCTGCACGTGGTGTGGGTGTGTGGTTGTTTGGTGTGTATTGACTCGGGCAGGTCTGGGGACTCGACAGCACGGATCTGGAACCTGAGTGAGAACAGCACAGGCGGGTCCACCCAGCTGGTTCTGAGGCACTGCATACGGGAAGGGGGCCAGGACGTACCCAGCAACAAAGACGTCACCTCACTAGACTGGAATGTAAGTGTGTGTATAGTTGTGTGGGTCTGTTTCACTGAGTGCAGTTTTTAGTGTTCTAATCTAGGTGTGTGCGTGCGTGTGTGAGCGTGTGTGCCCACTATTTCTGCTAAAGGCATTCCTTCCAATCAGACATATGGGGGCGAGTCACTCCCATGGGAGAAAAGGCTTTTTATGCTGCTCAGCTGCAAACTATATTTTTCCCCTAAGTAGTACAAGTCAGTGCACAACGCCAAATCATCACTAATATTCTTTCATTATTAACTACTTACTTCTTAATGTGAGTCTCATTAAGAGTGAAATATACCTGTAAAATCGGGCCTTATTCTGCCCGAATCAGAATATGCAAATGAAGCTGAGAAAGGTTGAAAGCAACTGACTTCAAACTAATGAGAATCATCGCTGTCTCTCTTTCAGAGCGAGGGAACGTTGCTAGCAACAGGCTCATATGATGGCTTTGCTAGAATATGGACAAAAGACGGTAAGACCATCGCTTTGCAATGATGCATGGATGATGAAATGTTTTTGCTCTCTTTCTAAGCTGAGTTGGGTTTTTTATATTTTCAGGTAACCTGGCCAGTACTTTGGGTCAGCATAAAGGCCCTATATTTGCACTTAAGTGGAATAAGAAAGGAAACTTCATCCTCAGTGCTGGTGTAGACAAGGTAAGGCACATTGATTTAAGCTTTGGATTTTAGAGTTGAAGTTTGATAAATGCTTTTTGGGTGGCCTTGTGAGCACTGCAGCTTGTTGCTTATTCAGAGTGCTAACACTTTAATGGTGCGTTCTTTTTGTCCACCGAAGTCGTTTTCCGGAGTTACGACCCGGAAGTTGCAAAAAGAACGCCCCCGAGGTCGTATTTACGACTCGTCAAGTCGTCTGAACTCAGAGGACCCCGAGCTCACTTTCAAAGATGGCTACGTCGTGCATCACACGTAGTAAACATTGTGGTTATCTACAATTTTAAGCACTTTTGTCTTTGTTGTAACCAAATGAAGAAGTCGCATTACCGCGGCTGTATACTGCTACCTATAGGCATGTCGCTACAGTCTTATTAGGAGTTAAATACCGCCCTAATTAGTTATTTTGTAGCTTGTGCAGCTGAAATTGGCTAGAGACGCCCGGTTGCTATATGACAACAATGTCTTTAAGCCGAGTCTTGAGCAGAAAGCAGAGGAGTAGCCTAACGTTAACGTTAATCAAAACGTAATTTTCATGTATCAAACTGTGAAATATATGTGTGTAATATGTCAATAACTGGGTGAATGGAATCCTAAATGTTACTAAAATCCATCTTTTCTCCGACTCGTAGTATTGTGCGACAAAAAGAATGCAACAACCCGCGGTTATTTGTTTTTCGACACGGATGTGACGTCACGCTCGAGCTACTAGTCGCGATTACAAGACAAAAAGAACGCACCATTAAGCTACCTTAAATTGTGACAAATTTCCCATGGAACCATGATGAAGAGGGATTGGAAGGGAGGGGGGGGGGGGTACTTCATCAGGGTCAGAGTGTGCTGCTCACACTTAGCAAATGTTATGGATTGACAGGTGACACCAAAAACTAGATAGACACGCTCACGTCCGGTCCCAAGATGACGACAATGTATGGACGTTAAACACTGCCATCTAGTGTACAGAAGTATAATGACAGACAGTGTCACTTTCAGCATACATTTACATGCTTAAGTGCTGATGTCTTGGAGGCATAAAAAGGTGGCGTGTGTGAGATATATTCCCTGTATATCCTCCTTCACATTATACAGGTCAACTTAGTGTGACTTGCAGCATTTTTTAAATAAGAAGAACACCTTTTTTATATTTTATGTGATGTTTTTATTGATTTCCTAATATAAAGATACTTGTTTAGTATAAATAATGAAAATGTCCCTCTTCACACAGACCACAATTATTTGGGACGCCCATACGGGAGAGGCGAAACAGCAATTTCCTTTCCACTCGGGTGAGTTACACAAGTTGGATTGTTTCACATGACTTTCCATGCAAGAGTCTTCCTGTTTTTAGACGGACGTTAACTTCTGTTGAACTGTAGGGAGACCATAGTGATAATACAATTTAATATTATTAAAGTACTTTCACACATTGTGCTCTGTATTTTGACATTGTTTGGTTCATTGGAGTGGGACAGTGACCCTTACATGAATGTACAGAAAGCATGATTTTGTTTTAAAACAACTATCTGCCCTTAGAGTATTGTTATAGTGAATTATCAGATCTAATATGGCAATAAGAAATCTATTGTCAGACCATGATATTCATGTCATCTTTTTTTTTTCCTCGTGTTCCATCTACACTGCTGCAGCGGCTCTAAGATCTGTCTCTGCTTCCCAACAGCACCTGCTCTGGACGTAGACTGGCAGAGCAACAACACGTTTGCCTCCTGCAGCACAGACATGTGCATCCATGTGTGTAAGCTGGGTCAGGACAGACCTGTCAAGACCTTCCAGGGACACACGGTGAGACAGAGCGCTACTTTCTCACAGGGAGGGGAATGGAAACCCCCCTGCTGGCCAAATACACTCCTGTTCTTAAAGCATTGTAGGATAGCTAATATAACTTCTGGCACTAACTTGCTGTAGCTTCTGATTAAAGTTATTAATGCCCCTAAGGGGCTTTTGGTGTAAAATTGGCAATAAACAAATCCATATATTAAGTGCATTATTTCTATTGTTTACCATGTACGTCAGTCAAATATGCTGTTTTTTTGTTTTGTTTTCCAACTCTCATCTTACTCACTGTAGAATGAGGTGAACGCCATCAAGTGGGATCCCACTGGCAGCTTGCTGGCCTCCTGCTCAGATGACATGACACTGAAGGTCAGTCCACATGACATGCAGATGTTGTGCATGTCACTTTATGGCTAAGATGAGAACAAAAATGGTCCTTAATTAGACAAGTTGCTGACTGAATGGGTTGATGAACATTGTAATAAAAGCCATGTCAACATCTGGTTTCTTCTTCTCTGGCATAGATCTGGAGTATGAAGCAGGACTCCTGTGTCCATGACCTCCAGGCCCACAGTAAAGAAATCTACACCATCAAGTGGAGCCCCACAGGCCCCGGGACCAATAACCCTAGCGCCAACCTCATGCTGGCCAGGTGAGACCACAAAGCAGCACCTGAACATCATAAGCAACAATCATATTATACAGGGTAGTTTTGTATTTATAGAGGTAAGATGACACAAATACTGTGCATGGCATCCTATGTTCTTTAATCAGCAGTTTCTTTCTAATTAATTATATATATTCTAACAATTATGAGAGGAGGACTTTAAGATAATCTAGAAACATCTGTGTTGCTGAATTTTTGATAATTATAACCTTTATTCAGGGAGGGCCATTGAGAGCAAGCTCACTTTAACGATTACGCCCTGATTACAGCACAAATAAAAGGAAATAAAACAATCTCAAAGAAATTACAGTACATATAAATAATCTGAAAATAATAATACAATAAATTAATAATTATATAATAAAACAATACCCAAATTACAATATGTAAATAAAACAAAAACAAGTGAGAATCACTGGTGTAATTGAATAAGAGGGCTGTTAAAAACAAGAGCAGTCCATACGCAACACATTTTCAAGCATCATCTTGAACGTCCCAGTGGAAACGAGTTCTAATTTGAGAGAATCCTGAAGCCAGTTCCATCTGTCAGGAGCATAAAAGTCAAAAGCACTGTTCCCTAATTTACAATTGATGTGTGGCTTGATAAGTCTAATGTGAGCATGTCTGATATGCTGTGTTAGTGAAATTTAGCAGCAAAGACAGATGCAGGTTAATCCTGCCACATAAAGCCTTGTAAATAAACATTAAACAATGATGCTCTCTCCGGGTGGTGAGAGAGGACCAGCCCATTTTTTTTTTTTTATACAATGATGGATGAGAAACCCATCACCAGTAATAAAATGCAGAGCGCTGTGATATACTGCATCAAGCAGCTTCAATGTGGCAGATGTAACATGCATGTAAAGAATGTTCCCATAATCGAAAAAAAGGCACTATGAGTGATTGCACCTCAGTTTTCCTACAAAAAATTGAAAAACAAGACTTATTTCGATAAAGAAAACCAATTGTTCTCCTCAGTTTTTTGGTTAGATGTTCCACATGGGTCTGAAATGAGAGTTTATTGTCAAGCCAAATGCCGAGGTATTAATATGAATCTACAATTTCAATTTACCCGCCATGAAGTGTATTGAATACTTGCACAGGGGTCCAAGCCAGGGGACCTAGAGAACATAATCCATTTGAGACAAGACACAGTGTTTCCTTTTAGGATGTTTTTTTTAGCCATCCTAACAACACACTACCTGAACGCCTTTTTCTAGTCTCCCATTTCACTCTCCACAACGCTGTCTTCAGGCAAAAGGTCACGTCATGAGATTGATAACAGCGAGCTAGCCTGTTTATGTTTCTTGCAACGTTAGCCGTAGTTATTTATTTCTTACCTTGATTTTGGTGTCTGCGTTTCAAAGCCATCAGGGGGTGCATTATGTCGGCAGGATAATTTAAAAGGCAACTGCGACTACATTGTGCGTCTGCCCTATTTCTGATACCGTGGCAGCAGAAATTTTGCCGTGGCGGGCCGCCACTACAAAACAAACATAGAGGAAACACTGAGACAAGCTTATGGCTGATAAGAGACAGCTGAAATTCATTAAAAGCATACTGCAGGCTTGCTGAAGCCGGAGTAGGGCCAGATAACTTGTACAAGTTCACTGTCACCTGCTCTGATCGGATTTCGGTAGCACTCCCATTTCTTGCTAGATATACCCTCATCAATAAAATATTTGACACTGAACTCAGGGCTGCTTCTCATATAATATTTATGTTTGACTTGCAATACTAAGTTTGACTTGGACTCTGGTGCCTCAGTTGCACTCAGACGTTTTTAGCTATTGGCTGGCTGTGAGTCACCATGCTGCCAGCTTTAATGTTTTTCAGATGCACCTGTGAAACCACCACCACTGTGGCTTAACTGACCCTGAGGAAATAACACTGGGGCAAGCAGATTAGAGTGGGGTTTTTCCACCTAAACAATCCTTACGTGCCTGAGCAGAATTGACAAATGCAATCCACAATATATTACTGAAAGACCGTATCTCTGTCTCAAATTAAATGGCCTTCCAAGATATTTCAGATTGGGAGACAGTTGATACATAAAGTGGAAAAACACAATATTAATGCATAGACCAGTGATTAATTAGATTGTTTCCTTTTAATGAGAGCTGTCCAGTTGACTACCTGTATCTCATGGGTGTCATACATGGCAGTTCATTTTATTGCAGCACAACTCTTGGACACTCTTTTTGTTCACTCTCTCCAGCGCATCATTTGACTCCACGGTGCGTCTGTGGGACGTGGAGCGCGGGGTGTGTATCCACACACTGACCCGCCACCAGGAGCCCGTCTACAGCGTGGCCTTCAGCCCCGATGGCAGGCACCTCGCCAGTGGCTCCTTCGACAAGTGTGTCCACATCTGGAACACTCAGGTCTGGTATAATACTTTCAAATTCTAATCACATGCACACTAATAAACATTATACTATAGGTGGCATAATTACATAGAATGAAGATGTTGCCTATCTTGCTAATATTGTGTATGTTTCTTCAGACTGGTGCTTTAGTCCACAGCTACCGGGGGACAGGAGGGATCTTCGAGGTGTGCTGGAACGCCACAGGGGACAAAGTAGGAGCTAGCGCGTCAGATGGATCGGTGAGTTGTTCTGTCTTAGCGCTCCGTCACACACATCATAATCACTACTTAAAGTAGAAGCTACTCACACACACTTCGGCCTCTATGTACAACTTCCACACCAGACTACTGAACCAGGAAGTTTGTTGCTATAAAGGGCATGTGGATCCGGTCACATGAGATTGTCAACTAATGCAGGCAATAGTGTTTTGGGGGTGGCGAATAGGACTCAGGGGTGTGATTCTTCCGGATAAATACGGCTTTTCCGACCTGAAAATGAGACTCTCGTAGATCATGCAAATCCGCAAAAAAAAAGTCAGGGGATAAGACCTGAACAAATCAGGTTACGTTACCTTGCGTAAGCATGGAAGCTGCCTGGCCAATAGTAGTGATTGAAGGGCGGGTCTTGGCGTAGGAATCGTAATTTCAAAGCCGGGAAAAAGAGCTCTACGCAGCGAACACAGATGTGCTGGGCGAGCCGTCGGTGGAAGCTAACAGAAGCTAGCTGGCGTAAACTGACAGCTGACCAGGTGTCTCAAAGCTACCAGGTGATCGGCGGAGACAGGGAGTACGTGGACTTGAAAGAGTCCGGCAGTCGTGCCAGACGAAGGTCCAGTTGGGAGTTTGGATGGAGAGTCCACTGAAGTCCACTGTGGTCTGAAGGGATAATCCTCGCTAGATCACTAGCTAGTTTGCGGTAACAGTTAGTCGGGAGGTTGACAGCTAACGTTAGCCAGCTGAAGCTAACAGTTGATCGACGGTGAGTAACGTAGCTAGGCTACACAGGCTGGCAGCAGCACAGAGTCCAGAATTGATAAGTCACAGCAGGGGATAGAAAGGTGTGGAGAATGACCAACACATAATCTAAAACTTAGGGTACTTAATTTACTAGAAAACACAACAAAAATATCAATTTCGCGGATTGTGAAGCGGCGATATTCACGTAAATAGCTACATGTTTGAGTATCCTCAATGTATATGGACTTTTAACCCTTGTGTTGTCCTCGGGTCAAATTTGACCCTTTTGAAAAAGTTTTTTATATAAAAAATATGGCTTTCAACCAAATTGCAGAAAGTTAGTATGGATACATGGATATGTTTTATGGGTTCCATACAACGTTATATGCAGGTAAAATTAATGGTAACTTGCATTGAATTTTGGTTTGTTATATTCAATTTTATAGCATTTGAAAAAACAAATTAAATGGTTTTAAAACAGTATCCTGACTAAACTTTAACATACACCAGTCTGTGATCCAATCAACATCCTCTGATCTTAACTGTTAGTCAAAATAATTAATAATTTCTGCTTTTTTACCTAAAAAAATAGGTATAATGTCATATAAATTCGGTTTATTGACCATGAATAAAGAAAGCTTTGAAAGCTTTTTTGACAAAAACATTAAAAAAAAAATTGCAAAAAGCGACAAACGGGCCAGAATAAAGCACTAAAAAAAGTGAATTTTCAATTTTGACCCAGAAGGACAAGGCAATGCAACACAAGGGTTAAACGTGACAATGACTAAGACAAATAGTTTAAAAAAAAAAACTACAGTAAAACGTGATCATGTGAAATTGTATATATACAATACCTTGGCCACAATTTCTGTAACTTCCTTTTAAAACAACTAAAACCGTTAATTTTATTATGTGGTGCTAATGACATTTTTCCTCAGGTATTTGGAGAAACCAACAAAAATCTGTATATTCTCAAATAGTAAGGTCTTAGCCACTATTAGTTGTTTGATGATGACCTGGTCAAAGTAGTAATGTTTAGTTTTCACAATGATTCATTGTAGGATTATGATATTATTGCAATATGTAAATCCAGATTGACTCTTAATTTAACATATGGTTGGAAGAAGTAAAAATTGATGCAAAATGTTTTAGTTTTTAAAAATTATGACTTTTATTATTGTGTAATGTCAGAAGGACTTTAACTGTTTTGCCAGTCAAATTAACTTTAATGAGTGCATATTGAAATATTACACTGTTGTTTGGCAAAAAATGCATCTCAAAATGCATCAGATTGATGCTTTAAAATCTGGAATATTACAAATTCCCAGGGGTAATATCCTTCACTTTTTTCACCCGTTTTCATGCCTGAACAGTACTATTACACATCTCATAAAGAACGCATGCTGAGTATGCAGGTTGACAGTCTGGCAGATTCATTCAGTAAGCCTTCTAAATGACCACACAGTTAAATGAAAACATCTCAAAGAAAAACAAGCAGTATATAGCCTTCCTAAAAGGATAGGGTGGTGGTGGGGGTGGGGGGTTGCTGTCGCCGCATCATGGGTGTGCCGTATATTTTCCTGCTTTTTTGTCCTATGCCAATCACATCTATGAGGACTGAGCAATATATCGATATTATATTGATATCGTGATATGAGACTAGATATCGTCTTGGATTTTGGTAATATGACATAAGTGTTGTCTTTTCCTGGTTTTACAGGCCGCATTACAGTAAAGTTATGTACTTTTCTGAACTTACCAGACTGTTCTGTTATTTGCCTTCACCCACTTAGTCATTATATCAACATTACTGATGATTATTTATCACAAATCTCATTGTGTCTCAAGTTTTTTGTGAAAGCACCAATTGTCAACCAATATAATAACCAATAAGGTATTTGATCAAAAGTATTGTGATGTTTGATTTTATTTGCCCAGCCCTAGTGGCGAACGAGGCTGTGCAGCAATTCTGACTAGACTGAATGACCAACGTTTGAACACAGCTGTGGTCACTGTGGGAACTTAAACAACAGACAGTTTCAAACTTCAGCCTCAAAAACTGAATGAAAATGTAACGTGACAGTTGATGTTGCAGTGCCATTAGTTAACACTAGATAGAGCCATTATTGTCTGAAAAATGAGTTACTGTTCACTAAATGAAACCTCTATAGGTTGTAAATAACTAACAGCCTATGTATTGGAGTTTTATTCTAAAAATAAGTAACAACATTAACTAATATTAATGCTAATAATCAAATGCACTCATATTTTGGGGCTATCTTTGTTATGTTATTGCTTTGTAATGACTAAGCATATCAAGCTCTAAGAAAGGTTTCCAAGCTGGTGCATGCCAAATACTAGGCAGGGCTCCAGACTAACTTTTTTCACTAGGAGCACAGTGGCCCCCAACTGAAAATGTTAGGGGCGCAACCAGAAAATTTAGGGGCACACACCGTAAATCAACATGCTAACCAAATATTCACATTTCTACTAATTTCCACTGTATTACTAATAAACACTACATTACAATACTCACTCTAACTTGTATTCTTTCTTCTTGTATTTGTACATTATTATTTTTTAAATGACCGTTTTCAACTGCTCTTTAATGTTTCATGTAAAGCACTTTGAATTGCCTTGTTGCTGAAAGGTTCTGTAGAAATCAAGCTGCCTTGCCTTACAGCCTCAACCTGTCAGTCAGGTCAGATAAACCACCACTCCTGCTTGTCAGGAAGTGTACATCAACAGCACATTCAATTCATGTTTGTCACAGGCGAGACGGACACACTTTCCGTCTCGCCTGTGACACACAATCCAAACCGTTTGCGCGCAGCTGGTGTAGCCAGTTAAAACGCTTTCAATGTAGCCACATGGCGTAACCTTGCCTCTATTTTCAACTGTTACTTACTATTGTTAAATAGTTAAATAGTTGATGTGTAAATCAATGTTGTTTTTATTTATTCTGCAACACACCTCCCTCACTGCAATTCATCCGGTACTTTTTTGGGTACCGACCGATTCACGTTAAATCAAACAGTGCCAAATTTCGGTACCTGTAGCTTATCTGTCCTCTCTACATGTTGACAGAGAGTGGGGCTCCACTCTGATACACACGCGCAGAGGTGCGAACGGAACAAAATGGCATTGCCTCGGTAGTTTGTTTAATGTTAAGTCATGGTGAGTCATGGCAATGGCTGTTAAGCGGTTGCAAGTGTGGTTCAAAACTCCACGCAGACAGCATTCACTGCAATATAATATAATACAGAGCCAAAAGCAGGGTAAATGCTAGAGATCTGTTAGACGTGTCAACGTATATAGGTTAAGGCATGAGGAGTGGGGATTGGTTAGGGTATGGATAACAGGGTAAGCCAATCAGAGGCAGAATAAGGCAAAAATAAGGCTGGCCACGATGCACGTCCTGTGACATCGACGCTTCTAGCGGATCCGATCTAGCATCTACCCAAAAGCAGTCGCAGTGTGGTTACACTTCCACTTAGACAGACAGGCATTGTTCTCTATGCCCTTTTGACTGACTGACAGGCAGGAGATTGTAAGCCAAGGCAACTTTATTTCTATAGCACATTTCAGCAACAAGGCAATTCAAAGTGCTTTACATAAAACATTAAAGAGCAATTAAAGACAAAATAAAAACAGGCTAAAATAGAATAAGATACAAATACAAGAATAAAAGTTTCAGCCGTTGAGGCTTTCGTCCCTGTTTGTCACTGTGCCTGAGGAGAAACTGCTGTACTTGCGCTGTTGTTTATTTGGTTTCCATGACTTTGTGAGTGATGATGTCCTGTTGCTGTTCTAGTTGCTCACCCTCTAAGGGGAGAGAGAGCGGATGGCTGTTCACTTGAGTTTAGTGGAGCAGACAGCTTTGCAGAGTCGAGTAATTACAAGCAGTGGCGACAACAATTTAGTAATTGCAGACCGCCGCTAAGAAATGTATATTGTACACTTTAAGTTATTGATGAGTAATGAAACATCTTTCCTGCCTGTGCCAGTAAAAGGCCTGACGTGGCAGAAACAAGAGAAGCAAGAAACTATTGCGGCGCAGGAAGTAGGATTGTGTCTTTCTGACCGACTTACTGACTGACGGTCTTCCTTCCTGTTTTTCCAGGTTTGCGTATTAGACCTGAGGAAATGACACTCATCTTGGGGAGCCATGGACCGACTACGAATGTGTACATAGCCAAAATGACTGACTGTCCCTGCCTGTCCGCCACACTGCTGTAGTCCCATCAGATGCCATGGCCCGCAATTACAGCCAAATGGAGCGCTTTCTCCCTTCGTCATATGTATGTACCCACAAGGACCACACCTTCGCCACATACAGTTCTTAAGCACATGTGTCAGACATACATCAGGTCTGTATGGACACCTGTGCTGCTCTCACAGACCTGCAGGAGGAAACATTTCTCTGTTGTCACACAGTACAAACTTGTTGGACCCATCACATGCAAACCAAAACACCAGGATTCTTCTCACTTTCCTCTTTTTATCCTTTGTACCAGAATTCTGAAGATTTTTTGTTCTCTGTTGGTGTGTGCATATTGCATATGTCAGCATTTGGTGTCCTGTGGACATTGTTGTTTTAAATTTGGATTTTACTGATATCTGCAGGTTTTATATTACATGTGGGGTGGGAGAGAAGAGGGGCGGGGGGTTGAGTTATTTGTCTTTTACAATGGGTGTTGAAAGCTCTACGTTGGGAGATCCATTCATCTACGTCTTGGCAGTCTTTAAGGTTAAAAATGCAGAAGTATAGCTTAGAAAATGAAAATGTTTTTTAATTGTGTCACATCTATTTTTATTATCCCATAGGTTTGGTCCATTTTTTTTTTTTTTTTTTTTAACAAAGCATAAAGCAGTGAATCAGAGGCTGAACTGTCCTTTTGTTTTTGCAACTTTTATCCTCAGAAATGTTTTTCAGGTGTTCACAATACATCAGGTTAATACAGAGCTCTAAAGAATTCAAAACCTCTAGGCTGAAAGATAATCTTTGTAGCTGTTAAACACCATCTCAATCTCATTCTAACCGTGTGCTGGGCACAAAGACGTCAACGGCGTTGTGCAGTCAGCTTCCAAGTTTCCGTCACTGAGCTCGTCCCCGATCTGTGTCTCAAGCTTACGAATAGCAGCGGCTGTGCCCTTGTGTCAGTAGTGAGGTAACATGGCACAGAAATAGCTTGCTTTCTGGCGTCGTGCAGCTCTTGGATCTGAGAGAGAGAGAGAGAGAGAGAGAGAGAGAGAGAGATACGGGAAAACAGGCCCACAACCGCTCGCATCCATCTGATGAGAACAATTGATAGTCCTTATTATGCTTGTTTCCTCAATTAAAGGCTTTTTGCTTACCAATGCTGAATGATAATCAGACTAGACCATTCTAATTGTGTTCCTATTTCCCCTGCTTGGTCATTAGACATCAGGACATCCTCTGGAGTGTCCCTTCCTTGCTGGAGTTCATATCACACACTGTCATTTTGAGCAGTCGTTTGCAGCGTTCAGTCGGCTTAAAAACGTCCTAACTTTCACTCGGTTACATATGCAGTTTTCATGTCCAGCAAGTACACACTACAGTCCCTGCTTTGGTTTGTCGTCGTCCAGCATTAACATAAACACACACACACACACATTCTAGAGACAGGCTGCGTTCAGGCCTATGCACGCTCTTCTTTGTAGTGTTCAGAGTTGGCATTTAGAGGCAAGTATTGCTTGTTGTTTATATCTGTACTATCACAGGGGACTCTTCTATATGCCACTCGTACGCTAAGGGTGGATTTTAAAGTTACTTTTTGAAGATGCTTTAAGTCCAGTATGTGATGTTCTTCATCATAGGTTAGTGACCATGAGGATTGTTTTTTTTTTTCTTTTTTTTTTATAAAATACCATTAAACAGTCGTAGAGAAATAAAAAAAGAGCAGCCCTTTCTTTTTCTGAACTTTAGACAAATAATTGAGAAACCAGAATTGGTGCAGAAAGTGTGCAGTGGGTAAAATAAAGGTATATATCCCGTCTGCCTCATCTGGGTATATCAAAGCTAAACCAGGCCAACTTCATGGCATTCCAGAGCTCATCTTGCATCCATACTTACACACACACTCAGCACACACACACACACACACACACACACACACACATCGTCGGACGTTTCAGAGGTTTTGCTCAGAATGTTACTTGATTTAAAACATTTTGTACTCAAGCTAAAGACTATTTTGAAGTTTGCTTTAATACAGTCAGCAGTGGTTGGACTGTACCACAAAGACACTATTTCAAATGTCTATGACAGTGGAATGGTATTTTATAATGTTTTGTTTTTAGATGATAAGCTTTTTACACTGAATTCGAGTGTTTGCTATCTTGTGTTCCTACCGAAAGTACTAACGTTAATTCTATCTTTGCTATGTTGGAGAGCCCTTGAAGGTTTTGTACTTCTCAAAAATTTTGTAATTCTGATTTATTTGTAGCTACTTAACACAAAATGAACAAAAAAATATAAAATCTGGATTTAATTGTCAATGTATTATAACACAGAACATGTAAATACCAATTTGCAGATTTCTTTTTGTTGTGTTGTCTTTGCCCTCACCTATGTTGTACTCTCTTTCTCTCTCACTCACATGGTTGCAGCCCGCAGCCTTCTGATCTGACTGTTGTAATATCACTCAGATTTCAAGGTCTAGAATAAAATCTATTTTGATAATATCAATGTGTTTGCTTTTAATTTCCACGCTGCTGCACTATCACCGTTTTTGTTTATTGAAGGTAATAAAGGAATAAATGTCTTTATGTAAGAGAAGTATACACCAATATACACTGTGATATGTCAACAGAAGGACAAGACTATTTTTAGTCTTTAGCCACAAGGCTAATTGCCATGAAATTTTGTACGGACAATAATGTTTGTACTAGGGCTGGGCGATATGGACCAAAAGTCGTATCCCGATATATTTTGGCTGAATATCGATATACGATATATATCCAGATATTTTTTTCCGCGAATTGAGAGCAAATGTTCAGTCAAAGCCCAAATCAAATATGACATGTCACAAGTAGTTTCATAGAAACAGTTGCAAAATCAAATAAATAATAAACCGGTTTCTTCACCTGGTTCATGATTAAATGCTCAGCTGTTCAAATAACAATAAAATGTAAACCTAAATACTGTATAACAGGAGTACCTTTTTTGAAATCAAAGCTCCATAGGCTATTTGTGATGCGTTCCAAAGGTCAATTAAGCTTTAGATATTAATATAATCTTTGTTCAAAATGTAATGCCTCATGCCTGTAAGCCTAGGTTATAGTCCCATTCTTCCACTTGATACTGCTTCCACTTAAATAAACTTAAGATGAACTATCGACTACAAAACAAAGAAATTTATTATGATCGGTTCACAGATCTGAGTGCAAACGGAAACTTCACCCTTCTGAACTAAGAGTTTCTGCTTCAAGGTGAAGTTTAAACAGACTGAAATGTCCAGGCTCATTCCTCCACTATTTATTTCTGTATGTATTTATGCGTTACATGTAATTTTAACGGGCACTGAGTTCCAGATCCTGCAGCCGCAGACGGTCGCTGCCCCGCTGTAGCTTCTTTCCGGTCCCCTGGCCGCCGGCAAACTTAGTGGAACTTTCCGCCGATATCGATACATACAGTTCGTCCTGGACTACGTATAAGATCCTACCGATCACCACTCTGTCTTTGGCTGGTCCGATCTGGATCAGCGGGGACCGGTGCAGCAGCGGCGAAGCTGTGTTTTTGCCCGGGGAAGAGACGCTGCGGCCGGCCACGGGGCTCTCCGCCTTCCGCTGCCGCCGGAGCTCAGATTGCTGGTCGAAGGCGGCATATATAATCATAAAACACATTGTCACCTGTTAAATGTTATCCATTGCTGTTTGTTCTTTTCATTTCCTCTATCGAACATAATTAAGCAGTACAAAAGTCCGGCATCTTTAGCGTTGATCTGAATGCTTCGGCCCCCTGTTCCAAGATGGCGGCGGGTTTTGACGTATGTTTAGAACCTCACGGCGACATATATTTTGGGAGCAAGGATCACATTTGAACTATATCGATATATGCGATATGGTCTAATTCCATATCTCATTTAAAAATATATCGATATATTTGTTTATATCGATATATCGCCCAGCCCTAGTTTGTACGAGGATTAAGCCCATCTGCTTTGGTTATCCCCTGACTGTTAATCTAGCAACACCATGGACCCTATCTTGCACTCAGCGCAATTGCCTTTGTACACCGACGCATGTATCATTCCTATTTTGCACCCGACGCACAGCGGACTTTTCCCTCCACAGACGCACGTCGGTAAATTAGGGAATGTATTTGCGCTGCCGGGGGCGGTTCAGCGAAAAGAGGAGGCGTGTTCCGGCGCAAACGTTACGTGGTGCTATTTTGCAGTTTCAGAAAACAATTCCGCCACTGACCAGGAAAAACCTGGTCTAAAGTCAGCGGCGCTAGTCTAAAGTCAGTAGCGCGTTATTCAGATGCTATTTTAGGGGCACATGCTTGGCCATAATGTAGCGTGTGCACAACGCGCATACACTTCTCTCATCTACAGCAGTTCTCATTTTTGCAAACCATACATAATTACAAAGAAAAATATTACTGAAAATGCGCTTCATGTGTTTGGATAGATCAGGAGGCACTTTACAGTACGGTCCTCAAAAAGTCGCAGCATTCTTTATGGCTTGTTGTGTTTTACACATTTCCATGAATCATGGATGTGTTGATGACATAAATGAGGAAATATTAGAGGACTTAAGGAGACGTGATGTTGAACTACGGTGGGATTGGACACTACGGCGGGATCTGGTCCGGGAGTGGCAATGCGCGATGCGCTCCTGGTGGAGCGGGCGGACGGAGAAGTTGGGGGAGGAGGAAGGGGCACAACAGGTGCAGGTGGTGCGTTTGGAGGCCCACACTCCATGGCTGCAGAATCCTCTCCAGACTTGAGGAGATGCGCCCGAGAGGCCACAGCAACATCGCCACCCGGACAAGACGGGCATTTATTACTTTGCCGCATCCCGGACAGCTCCCGCTGGCGTGCGCCAGGAAAATCCGCCGTCATAATAGCAATCCGCCATGGAACAAGCGCCCTGCTCTTAAAGGGAATGTGAGATGACGCTCTGATTGGTTATTTTCACGTTACGCCCAAACCACACGTAGCTACTTCAGACCAACCCATTTAAGATTTGCGTCGGGCGCAAGACTCACAAAGCTAATTGCGTTTTGCGTTTCATACTTGCGTTTCAGATCGTTAAAATAGGGCCCCATGAGTTTTACATTTATTTTCGAGTTAAATGTTTTGCCAATTATATGATTGATAGCAATCAAATTTGGTACCGAAATTCCCCTTCAGGATGAATTGTTACAACATTGGTGATCCTTTAATTTAGGATCTCACGCCATCACCAGGTCAATTGGCAAATGTTAGCATGCTTACAGGCTAAACTAAGATGGTGAACATTATACCTGTTAGCATGTCAGTGTGTGCTTGTTAGCATCCTGATCTTAGCATTTAGCTTAAAAAGCACCGCTGTGCCAAAGGTCAGCCTCGCAAAGCTGCTGGTATGGCTGTAGGCTCTTTAGTCCTGTTGAAATTATGTATAAGAGGAAACAACCACTACAAGTAACCACCTCTGCTGTTATACCAACAAATTCAATAGAATAAAGGTGCTTTCACAGTCGCAGCATTTTCAAATGTCACTTAGGGGGCTTTCACACCTGCAAGTCCGGACCAAGGTTCATGTTTCATTACAGCAACTACTAACTCTTAATAACTCCACGTACATCATGTTAATATTGCATTGACGTAGACAATTAATAAATCCAAAACTATTTGTGGAAAAAAACAGTAATTATCAACTGAAAGCAAGTTCTGCAAGCATGAGTGTATTTCTGTAAGAAAGTGTGCACACAAGCTTAACATACCTCTTTTTTATTTTTTTACACTTTCCTTGAAAAATCCCATGATGCGTTAGTCATGTGCTCAGCAGGACCTGACTGTCATGTACTGTAGTCTCCTACATCTGTGACCTCCTGACAAGCATTTCTTATAATCAGGTCACTCAGTATATTTTTAGATATTAATCTACTGTAGCAGTCAGTTGCCAAACTCTCAGGTGAAATTCTGGGCTGCTGCATTGAATAAGGTTTGACTGTCTAGAGGCTGCTTGTTTGTCTCAGTCTGCACTGAATGGACATTTTCACACACTATTGAGCTACCTGAGTTTTTTTTATATACACACTGACAAAATCTATAACCACATTAAGGCATGAAAATACCCTAACTGGGTTGACTAATTAGTCACGTAATGGTCAAAATAAGTGTAGTGGTAAATGTCAGTCTGTATAAAGCCATAAACATCACACAGTGAACCAGATGCGAAGGATGTTTATTTAAAGGAGACCTATATGCTTTTCTGCATTTTCTATATATGTATCTATATGTATTCAATGTGAGATGTTTATCTTAAATGTGGCTAAAGCTTCAACTAATGCTGTAAACGAATGTAGAAGTAATCCCTGTAAGCAAAAACCTTTAGATTTCAGACCGTTCAGAACGCTCCACTTCCAACAGTTTTTTCTTCTTAAGCTTACGTCAACTCGTGCCGGATTTCTTTACATGCTCTGATGATACATGATCTGATCCAGGTACAGTACTGCAGTGTTAACATTTGCTACATGTAGCCAAATGGTAATGTCAAAGTAAAGCTGTAATCTTAGGTGCAGACGTTAATTTCGGATCACATTCCTGCTGGAACATGATCTTGTTTGATTGTGTAGTTTTTTGTTGTAGAAGCTTTTATTGGTGGACAGAGCTGCTATATTTCGTTACAGTTGTTCCCCCGGCTGCAATGACGGACGGTACAGAGCTTAAGGAACAGAGCGTCTCAGACATAGGGTGAACCACAGACTGTAAAAATAATTGACGTAGCAACAGTGACATCACCCATTGGTTTGTGGACTACCATTTTGAAGCCTTGAGGTTGGCAATTTGGCCGTCCACATCTTTTTTTTTAATCGGTATGTGACGATTTTTGGACGAAAGGGTGGAGCTGGGTTGGATGATGCGGCCAAGTCAGTCTCTTATATGGTTTTAATGGCACTGCGCTAATCTAAACCATAAAGAGGGAAAGTTGTTGATTTTCAAGCAGCTAAAGTCATCTGGTGGAGTTTTACCAGCGATAAACACTGACCTCTGGGTACTGGCGCCATTCATCTGCATCTGCACAAATTTCCATTAATTCATCCAATTAACGCTAGCGCTAGCTTGGTTTGCTAGGTGCTACCGAACGCTGAACAAGACATTTTAAGGTGACCAAAATGTTCCAATTAACTTGAGTGTTAAAACACAGTGAGACAGTCAAGCTTTATGGGTCTCCTTTAAACCAACAGCTACATGGCTGACAGTGGTGGGAAAAGCATCATTTTGAGGTGACAAAAATGTCTCAAATTAACAATTAGGAATTAACATAATTAAAGGTATTCTAAGCGATGTCACGCGTTTTTTAGGCTACAACATTTTTTGTCACCTACAGCAAACCTCACTATCCGCAAGCTGCCGGTCCCCTAAACACGCAGTGCGTGAAGCACAGAAGGGAGGGGACGGGATGAGGAGGAGGGAGGAGCGAGCTAGTCTTCGTTTTGTTTGAAAATACTTTGAACGTCAACAAGAAGTAACGTCACCCAACATCGCTTAGAGCACCTTTAATTAAAGCTGGAGTGCAGAACTTTTGTCTCCCCCTCTGGCATTGAGAGTTATTACACAAACACTGTCAACGTGCTTATGAAAAGCAGTGGGATTTATAATAATGCCGCGTCACTGCAGTCTCTCCCCCCTACTGTTGTCTCTCTACATACTACTCTACTGTTATCTTTCTACATACCTGCCTGTCAAGGTATTGTGTAATAGCCCTCCGCGTACTGCTCATGTAAAGAGGTTGTGGAGTTAATTACCTACTCGAGTACAAACAAGCTGTATCAGCATCCTTCCTGTGCAACAGTGTGGGAATGACACCGCAGATAGGAGACACCTCAACGGTATACTGAGCAGTGTTGCCAACTTGGCGATGATTTGGCGTAATCACAGTCCACGGCACTTCTGCGAACAGGCCGGGTTCTCTCTTTCCCTCTCTTCTTGCGCTTTGAGCAGCAAGCGGTCAGCTGACACAGCCTCTGTGCTTCATGCATATCAGCGCATGGTGTCATCTGGCGACTTTTAGTGACTTTTGGAGCTAGTGCTAGCTACTTTTGTTGGAAAAGAGTTGGCAACACTGATAACACTTACATACATTAAATACAGCGAGCTCCCCCTGGCAGTAATAAGCTTAATCAGAATTGTGTGAACTCGTGACAAGGGCTTGAATGTCACAGACATTCATTCATGTATGAAAATTCCACACTTTAATTACCAACAATAAACAGCAAAACTTTATTTTACAATAAACTAATATGTAAATGTGAATTCTCACCTCAGTTCCTTAAAACTACTGCTAAAAAGACATTTGTTACCAAGAAGTCTACAGTCATGCTAGCGCCTCTTTAATGCTTTACCATAGCACAGTGGTGCTTTGAGGTAAATACTAATGTCAGCTGCTAGCATACTCATAATGACAATGCTAACATGCTGCTGTTTAGCAGGTATACTATTTATCATGTTCACCATCTTAGTTTAGCATGTTGGCATGCTAACATTTGCTAATTAGCACTAAACAAAACTAAAAGCACAGCTGAGGCTGATGGAATATAAAAGTATTGGACAAATTAACCATTCAAATTTTGAGCACATGATGGCGCTAGATGACATGCTAAGGGTAACATGATTCTCTAAACAAAATGTAATGGTAATAATATGTCCAAAAGTTGTTGAGACATTCACTTTAAGTGATCATATTATGCTTTTTGGCTTTTCCCCTTTTCTGTATCGTGTTATATATCTTTTTTTGTGCACGTTATAGGTTTACAAAGTGAAAAAGCCCAAAGTCCACCACAAAGGGACTTACCATCTCCAACAGAAAACACTGTTCACAAACTGTTCCAAACAGCTCTATTGTAGTCCAGCCTTTACTTCCATGACGAACGTGCGTGACTTTGTAACACACGTTATAATGCTCACCTAGCTGCTAGCGTGGCACTTACCTAGGTGACTCCCAACAAAGATTGAACAGAAGTGCGATGCCTCACTCTAGCTAAAACAGAGAGCTCAACACACTAATGCACAGCAATGTGCATTACAACAAAAATATGTTAAACCATGTAAACCTATTCTGGTACAACCTCTAAATACAATTATGAACCTGAAAATGAGCATAATATGAGCACTATAAAACAACAAATGTCGCCAGGGAAAAGTCAAAAACCACCAGAATACATCATCTGGGAACCATGAATGTCCAAATGTTGGGCCAATTCCTCTAGTATCTGTTGAGGTATTTTACTGGATAACTGAAAATGTTTTCCACCGTATGGTATGGCTCTGCTCGATGACTCACTTATTTTGTACCAGTACTTTTCTCTTTTAATGTACCCCTTTCCTTTAGGCTGGAAAATAAAACATTAACCAGCAATAATAGATACGGAACATGTCCCTCCAAGACACTTTTTTTGTGGATCATTTTAAAATATATCTATCATCCCGCCTTTTTGGGGTGTCGCCAATGCAGAGCATAAAGATGAGACATAGAGGGCAGGCCTTCCTTTCATAATTTTCTGCCCCTCTCTCTACAAGCACCACCCACCCACAAAGACTGCAGACCACCTCCACACTGTTAGAGGAAAAGGAAGGTGGGAGGGGATTGAGAAGAACCACGGAAACCAGCACAAAAGTAATTTACAGTCTACACAGAGGGCAAAGGGAGGATCAGAAAAAAGGATTGGTGGCTGCTTCTGACAAGCTTTTCACCTCATGTCATCTTAAGGAAAAGTGAACTTAAAGCAGAGAGGAGGATCTGTGCAGCAGAGAAGAAGACTCAAGAAAGGAGACTGTTGCTTGGATTCACACACATAGTTTCCTTTTTGCCGGTGAGTGATCAAGTCAAGTGATTTAATGTATATGTTCCTCTCTTCCTCTGTGTGTTTCAAATCTATTTATATAAATGCTGACTTTGGAAATATGCTAGAGGGGTGGTTCACTTTTACGACGCTTGTAGAGCTGTAATAATTACAAATGTTGCTGTAAAATGAATTATCTCAGACAAAATTGCGGTTAACAAGAAAATTGTCTCTTTCGGTCAGTTGTAAAAAAATATGTATTTATTTATTACTTTTTTAAATAAATTAAAGTTTTAAACGAATCCCAGGATATGTCTTTTGGTTTCATAACAAGTCATGTGACCCAGACAAGTTCACAGCCTATGAAGTAAACAACACCTTAAATTGTTTTTGTAACTGTATCCCCCTGTATCATGTTTGTTGCTAGGAACGTGTATGGGGTCATTAATTGCGATTAAACAAAGAAATGGCGATTATGTAAAAAAAAAAAGAAAAAATTGTTCCAGGCCTAGACGCTTGTTTTAGATGCAGTTGAGACAGATGGGTGGGGATCAGTACTTGTATTTGTGCTCGGTGTTGTACATAGTAGTACAGCACTTGGATAGAGTGAGTGACCGCAGAACAAACTCTTAACAGGACATGATGTTGGCAACATCTTCAGTCAATAATCTAAAGTCATTTTAAGAAACTACTTGTTACCATTGTGCACTGAAGCCATTACCAGACACAGACAATAATAAATAATAATTATCTTACGAAAACTGTAAAGAAATATTAAAAATACAGAAAATTTCAAAGTAGTACAGACTAGCACATAAAATCCTATGCTGGAAAAAGGCCAGGCTTATTATGCACAGTAAAATGTTTGGCTGATGACACTTTGCACCTGTCATATAAAAGAACTTGCTGTGCTTAAAGCGTTCAATAATTCAAGAACTTGTTTTTCCAGAAAAAAAGTCTCTGTTACTAGCCTTGGACTGTTTTTTAACTACTTCCCACTGGAGAAATAGTCTCTGAGAAAATTATTTTTATTATTATTATTTGGATTATCTGGAGTAACAGGGACATTGTTTCTAGAAAAAGGTGTTGCTATTAGGGATACACCGATCAGACTTTTTCAGTCCCAATACCGATGCCTGGGCTTAGTGTATCTGTCGATACCCGATACTGATCTGATACCGTTGTTGAATTATTAATACATTGTTTACCTTCCAGCTTGTACCTTCCTTCCACCATGTGGAAGAGACTAAAGGCACCAGACTTTCCTAACTAAGACAAAATAACATAGATGCAATGTATTGAATTCTTATTTATTTGTACACTCAACTCTTCCAGCATGCGACACACGTGCGACAGAGGGGAAAAAAACTAACAAAACTGTTATTTAACAGTTATTTTGTCAATATCGGGACTGATATCCAATCTTATTATCGGATCGGTGCAACCCTAGTTGCTATTGAATGCTTTTTAAATGCTTTTAGCATTGTGCATGGAGTAAAAGCAGAAATCACAAAACCTGCACACAAAAACCCTAAACTATCCGCATGGTTAGAGAATTCTAGAGCGCACAAAAACATCACAACATATCAAAATAATGTATCACTAATTTGATTATGTATTAAAATAAAATACAAAATACCGGTATGGGAAAGAAAGTTAAACGAGTCATTTGTAATTTGAAAATACAAATTATTTAAATACATTCTATACAACCTGATATCACATTTCAGGCATTTAGTGCCCCTCCCCCACGCTCCCCACCTACTTTGAAAAGATGAGCTCTGCTAATTCCCCACATCATAGATTTGAAGTGGCTAATCAGGATATCTTGGGGAGGCTGCAAATCCAAGTGTGCATGCTGGCTGGTTTCTGTCAGTCAAAGCGACTACTGACTGACAGTGAACAGCCAATTGAAATGCAATTAAAATTCATTAAAAATCCATTGCTGACATGAGGAGAAACTCGTAAGATGTAACTAACTGAACAGTTAAGCCGTGGGGATGCATTAGTTCTTTCAAATGACAATAAGACTGAGCATTTAGCAGATGGCTTCTTCAGGAGCGATACATGTAAGTGCAGTGGAATAAGTACATTTTTAAGATCTCCAACTTTACAAGCAACCAATTCAACGATTGCAAAAGACCCATAACAGCGCCATTACAGCAGACTATGGCACAATACAAAATAGCAGAAGAGAAAGAGAGAAGCACTTCCTCCCCTTGACACCAACAATTTCAAAAAAAAGTATTCTCCTTTGTGTGCCACCTAACTATGCAGCCCAGGAGAACAAATGAAATACGATAGTTCACAGTGAGTGAGTTGCTAGACCTGACACGGCATGTCCCGCGACTCATGAGGTAGTTTAAACCTTGGGGAAAACACAATCTCTTAAAGTATTTTGTTACAAATTACTCACTTTTTTTGTTCAGCAAAATACAAATGACAAAATACTCAAATATAATTAAATACATATTTTAAATACATTTAATAGAAATACTGCCCATCTCTGAGCAAAGGAAAGTGCAAAAAAAAAAAAATAATTCTAGCAATTTGGGTGTACCAACCCTTTAATGTGATGTATGACCAGTTGTCTTGCCCCATGACATGCTCATCAACATCCCTTATACTCTCATGTACATTCAGTATGTTACACATGTAGGCCACAGTCCAGCAGGTATGGATACTTATCTCCTGATTAGCCAGTATAAAGCCATCACCTTTTGGTAAATCACTGACAAGAGTAAGTATTTATTATTTAACTAATATATGCATTGTAACAGGTAGGCTGCAAAGTAATCTATGTGGCCCAGCCTGCATAAGAGTACTATATAACAAAGTTTGTGTTACAGTAGGTGTTATCTGTGTAGAAGCAGGAGGCTGATGTAAAACCAGAGGTGAGGCAGAGTTTCTCATTATCAGGCAGAGAGAAAAGAGAGCCATTCTAAGCCAGTGACCCCATTAGGCACAGGCCATCCAATGATGTTTAAAAAGCTCTCGGGGTGCGGTGGGAGTCCCAGGCCCCGGGCCCATCATGATCCCCACTCGCTTTTAGCCCAGGCCCGCCCGGAAGCAGGTTATTCTCGTCCTGCATTGTGCTGCCGAGCTTGTCTGACGCTGTCCATTGTGTCCGAAAGCTTTCCATGACTCTCAGCGATTTCAGTGGGTCTGCACCTTAAACCCCTCCATTATGGACTGGCTTGCATTGCCACATTTGCTGTGTTGGCTTTTGTATTCAGTCGACCCTTCCCTTTCACACTTTCGCACCCCCGACTTTTGAATTTTCAGCTAACGTTACTACTCTTGCACAGGAACACTGAAAACGGAAAAAAAAAGCGGATGTAGCCAAATTCAGTTCCAACCACAACAAGGTCGCCGTTTAACATAGTTTCAGTTGCTAGAAACAGTGTCAATGTTCTGAGCATGCACTCTTTCTCTCTGCCTGACTGATAAATGAGAGTACTTTGTTTTCTGAAAGAAATTTATTTTATTGAATCAAAATGTTTATAGTATTTATTTCCATTGACATCCTGGGGGGATTAATAGTTT
Source organism: Perca fluviatilis (assembly GCF_010015445.1). Lineage (NCBI taxonomy): Eukaryota > Metazoa > Chordata > Actinopteri > Perciformes > Percidae > Perca > Perca fluviatilis. Next base: position 15,379,636 of record NC_053122.1, read on the forward strand.
AAATTGATGGCAGAATGATCATCTATTTATGACCATTACAAATGGTGCTACACATGAGACAGCCCTTCATAAAAATATATATGCTTGTGGCCGGGCTGGCTCAGTGGGTAGAGCAGGCACACATATACTGGGAGGTTTATACCTCGACGCAGAGGTCCAGGGTTCGAATCCGACCTGTGACAATTTCCTGCATGTCTTCCCCCTCTCTCTCACCTAGCTGTCCTGTCAAAATTAAAGGTGGAAAAGCCAAAAATAAACCAACTTAACATGCGTAAAACTTTTTATGAACATAAAAAAATTCAACTAAGACAATGTGTCCCTGAACCAAGGATAGCCAAAATCAAAAGTTACAGGGAAGACCTCCTCCTCCCTCATGTGGTTCCTTCCTGCAGGCTCATCCTGACATGACCCTCCAGCATGATAATGCCACGAGCCATACCGCTCGTTCTGTGCGCAATTTTCATTGAGCACATCTGGGACCTGTTGGATCCGAGGGTAAGGGCGAGAACCATGCCGGAAGAGTAGGGTAAGAGTAGGGTAACATCTCACAACAAGAACTGGCAAACCTGGTGCAATCCATGAGGAGGAGGTGTACTGCAGTACTGGTGGCCACACTGTGACTTTTGATTTTGACCATCCTTTGTTCAGGGACACACATTTTTCCATTTCTGTTAGTCACATGTCTAGTTGAATTTTTTTATGTTCATACAAAGTTTTACGCATGTTAAGTTGGCTGAAAATAAAAGCAGTTAAAAGTGAGAGGACGTTTCTTTTTTTGCTGAGTATATATATGCTTATATGCTATATACCCAACATATTAGAACAATCAAAAAGCTTCTAAATGAGGAAGATAATGGCGAAGCAGACATTACGAAATCAAATCCTCGCCAAACTCTGTCACTATAGTAAGTGTGCTCTCTCTTCTCGGTACTTTAGGACGACTTCACGGGTGAAAAATGAATCTTCAGCTGTTGGGTGACTGTGTGAGTGATTCTGCTGCGATGGGAGGACTTTTCCCAGCAGACCCAGTGACTCCCACCGCCACCTTTGCCTCCTGCTAAATGTGGAAAGCCTAGGATGGAAGACCCACCAAGTGCTGCTCTGAGGCACTGGAACAACACTCTCAACCTCAACCATCTCGCCTCCTCCTTCGCGCACACTTGCACAACCAGCTGCTTCACCGCCATCCCCAACCAGACAGTGGCCACCGTCACCGGGTGACAAGATTCCAGGATGTTTGTAAATTTCCGCCGGATACGAAAATGCCAGTGTGTGCAGTTGATGACCACCTGCCTGGTGCTGTCAGTGGTGATGGTTTGCTGGGAGCAGCTGGACAACAGCGTCGTCAGCCACGTGAAGTCCTACTCCTATCGCTACCTGGTCAACAGCTTCACCTACATTAACAGGAGCCTTACTATCTCACATGAGCAGGCCAGAAGCTTCAGCAACTTCAGCTACCTGCTGGACCACCCGGATAAGTGCGCCGGCAAGGACGTCCTCCTCCTCCTCTTTGTCAAAACATCCCCAGAGAACATTAAGAGGCGAAACGCCATCCGATCCACCTGGGGTAATGAGACCTACATCCAAAACACCCTGGGAGTGACAGTCAAGGTGGTGTTCGCCTTAGGAGCGCCTCGGACCAAGAAGGAGGAGCCCTCATGGAGCAAGAAGAGCGGTTTTCAGCAGCAGCTCATCCACGAGGACCGTCTCCATGGTGATTTGATCCAACAAGACTTTTTAGACTCCTTCCACAACCTGACCCTGAAGCTGATCCTGCAGTTCCACTGGATGCACAGCCGCTGTGCACATGCCCGCTTCCTCATGACCGCTGACGACGACATCTTCGTCCACATGCCCAACCTGGTGAGCTACCTGCAGGACATGAGCAGCAGAGGCGTCGCAGACTTTTGGGTTGGTCGAGTGCACAAAGGGGCGCCGCCAATCCGCAGCAAAGACAGCAAGTACTACGTGCCCTATGAGATGTACCAGTGGTTGTCGTACCCTGACTACACAGCTGGGGCCGGGTACGTCGTCTCCAGGGACGTGGCTGACAAAATATACCAAGCCACGCTGACCCTGAACGCCTCTCTTTACATAGACGATGTGTTCATGGGCATCTGTGCCAATGCCGCCGGTGTGTCACCCCAGGAGCATGTCTATTTCTCAGGTGAGGGCAAAGCACCCTACCACCAGTGTATCTACGACCAGATGATGACCTCACACGGTCATGTGGAGGATATCTATGACCTGTGGAAGGCAGCGACCCACCCGCAGGTGAAGCAGAAGACCTCTGGACTCATAGGGAGGCTGTACTGCACAGTTGTGAAAATGGCTCTCCTTTGTAAACCATACTATTTCAACACCTACCCTTGTAAAGCAGCCTTTTTGTAGGGGAACGTGAGATTTGTGTGCGTGTGACAGAGAGAGCGAGGGAGTGTGTCATGGTCATAGTGAAAGGAAGATCATCGCTGCGAATATTACCTCAGTCCTTTCAGTCTTGACACCCGTGTCAAAGCACTGGAGTGTATGTTCTGTTTCCAGAGGCAAAGAGACCAGAGGATTCATGTTTGTCGTCAATGACAGCTAGTCTTGGTGGTTTAATAAGTTAATAACAGTGGCTTTGCATTGACCGCAGAATGTGTTTGATTAAGAGAGTACTTCCTCTTTGCCTTGGACTTTATTTCCACTACTGTGACACACAAAAGGGTTGCCAAAACATTGAAAAACAACAGAACATTTTCTTAACACAAGGTTCACCTCTCCCACTGGCGTTTACGTATTTCATTATCTTAATAGAGACAGAGCGCATTTAAGTCCCACCCACACCGGAGCGGGAAAACAGTGTAAATGTCAACTGTCAATTCCGTCTGCTAACAAACAGCAGAAAAATGGCTTAAACCTGCTGTGAGGTGGGTTGCACTAACAACAGGGTAAAGAACCAAGAACTAAATTTGTATGTATATTTGTAAAAAAAAAAAGTTTTCAACAAGAAAAGAGATTAGAAAACATATCAGTTGTCAGTTTTAGGCTAACTATATTTCTGTAAATTAGGCTAAAGCATTTTGACAGTATGCAACTTGTGTTATAGTTGAATGTGGATAAATCAGAAAGCTATGCAGTATAGAGAGGTGAAGTCCGGTGGACCCCTTATTTCGTAAAAAAATATGTACAGTAATGAACGAGGAGAGACATTTTTTTTTTTTTATCCCGTTTCAGCCATGAATTACACATATGATGTACGTCACCTTGCTTGCTGCTCAGCTTGCTCGCAAACAAGCTAGCTTAGCTATGTTAACACAACACACACATAGACAGTTAAATAAATGGACCAACAGATCCTGTTGCTCTGGACAGAGATCAGTGAAGGATATTAGAAGCACTTTCCGGTGAGGAAACTGCGCAGCCTCCAACTGAGCTTGAAGACGTAAATGTGACGTGAGCAACCTGTCTGAAAGTTGTAAGTCTTCTGCTAGCTGTGCCAAGAGAAATCTCAATCATTCCCAATCTTACAGAGATGGAGAGCGTAGGTATATGTAAGGAGATAACATAGGCACAGGCTATTATTGCTAACTAAAATGATAGTTAACATCAGTTATTCAATTTAAACAGCTAATGTAAGTCCAAACTGCCTGCGAGCTTCTCCTGTATCATACAGTAATTCCTCTACTATGCGACAGTAAGTCGCGTGGTTATGATACAATCGTTAGCCTATTTTTACAAAAACGTCTGCTACGGCGCCATAACGTGAGATACAAGGTAATGGAGCCTTTTACACACTGTCGTGTTTCTTTAGAATAGACACTGGAAAAATAAAATCTTTAAACGCTTATCTTATCTTGTCTTTTTATTAGCCAGGAAGTGAGAGACTAGCAAGATCCGCTGCTCGTTTGAGTAACGTTACATCCCGGTATGAAACACACAGGCATCGTAGCTTCAGCGAGACGTCACATATGCGACTGTGAAGTGTGTAGTCTAATTACGTATTTTCACAGTCTTTTACTTCAACAGTTTTACGATAAATTTAGACTTTCTTGACTTGCAAAATTATCTTTTAAATTGATTAACGTCATATGTGTAATTCATGGTTTAATTCAAACGGGATCAAATAATTATTTGTCTTTCGCCATTCACTACCCTTTCTAAACAAAATCATGAACATATTTTTTTCCGAAATTGGGTCCCATGGTGGTCCACCTGGGATTTCACCTCTCTATTATATTTGCAGGTGCCTTAGCTTGCTAACACATAGCTAACATTAGCTTACTAACATAACTTGTCCTCTCTGGTAGACATAGGTTGCTTAAATAATCATTTGACATGCTTAAATATAATGTTTTTTGCTAGCTACAGGCACTTTGTTAACGTTTCAGCCCTTGGTTGCATATTGTGGTGCCGATTGTTTTTCCCTCTGGTGGGCGTGGCTTTTAGAGTATGATGCGTTGCGTTCTGTCTCTATAGTGATGTGTCACATCTAAAAATGTCTCCATGTGATGAAGTGCAAAATTCCTCCACAGTGAAGTAGAATAGATGTGTAACTAAGAAGACTTTACAAGAAGTTCCTGTGCTGAAAATGAAAAAATGAGCAAAGTGTGGGCTCTAAATTGAATATTTTCTTGTTATGAGATTTCTTTTGTAATAAGATGAATAAAAAAGGTTTTTTAATGAAATAAAATCTCCCAACTGAAAGTCGGTGTTTCTTTTAATTATTCTTATAATTATTATACATTATCATATCAGTTTGTTGGCCAGGAAACATGAAAACAAGAAATACTCAATTAGGAAAGACTGAAGCGGTTTGACTGTGCAACTCTTTCAACGGTTTCAAGGGCACCAGCACATCACGACAACAATTTCATTACTTTGGTTAAAACAACAACAACAACAACACTAACTGTGCAGTGTGAACCAGATATTTTACAATAATTGTCTAATGAATTAAATTCTCTAAACATTCTCCAACTCTGCTGGTTACTGTCACTACCCAAAATGAGCAGAGTGCAGCTTTGAGTTGCGCATGCTCAGATTTAAACGGTTTACGGCATAACGTGTCATACCCGATGTTAGCCGAGTCAGACCATAGACAGTATATAATGGACCAATAGACCCCGTTGCTCTGGACGGAGACCAGTGAAGGCTATTAGAAGCACTTTTCCGGTGATGGCCAGCTTTACTGCGCAGCCTCCAACTGACAGAGACAGCGTAAATGTGACGTGAGCAACGTGTCTGAAAGTTGTAAGTCTTCTTGTAGCTGTGCCAAGAGAAATCTCAATCATTCCCAATCTTACAGAGACGGAGAGCGTAGGTATATGTAAGGAGATAACATAAGCACAGGCTAATTATTGCTAACTAACATGCTAGTTAACATTAGTAATTAAACCTAAACAGCTAACGTAAGTCCAAACTGCCTGCGAGCTTCTCCTGTACTATACGGTAATTCCTCTACTGTGCGACAGTAAGTCACTTGGTTATGACACAATCGTTAGCCTATTTTTACAAAAGCGTCTGCTACGGAGCCATAACGTGAGATACAAGGTAATGGAGCTTTTTATACGTTGTTGTGTTTCTTTAGAACTAAACAATGGACAAATCGAGTCTTTTAACGCTTCGGATGTAACGTTATTCTCAGTCAAGTGACGTAAAAAAAAAATGGCGGTCAGTGGAATGCTAACAAGAGGTGATGGCCAGTTAGCAACAAAATGGCGCCATGATGGCTCGAGTTCTGAAGCGAAGCTTACCCCCTTGAGTCAGACCGGCTTTGGTCGAGTGCAAATGTGAGTTGCGCATGGTCAGATTTAAACTGTTTACGGCATAACGTGTCTTACTGAAATTTCTGAAATCTGTAAAATAATAAACTTTTCTCTTTACATACAATAACAGAAGATGGAAATCATTTCTAAAACGTTTTAGCTATCTATGATTGTTTGGTTGCTAACGTTAGCTCAGAACGCCATTAAAGTGACAGTCTTTGTGTCTGATTGATAACTTGTAGCTAGCAGTCATTTCAAAAACGTTTTAGCTCTCTATGATTGTTAGATTGCTAACGTTAGCTCAAAAGCCGCCATTCAAGTGACAGCCGATGTTGTGTTTGATTGCAAACTTGTACTAGCTAGTAATAGCTAAAAAAACGCCATTAGCATCTAGTAGGCTAGCTACTTGATTGCTAACGTTAGCTAAAAACGCCGTTAGCATCTAGTAGGCTACTTGATTGCTAACGTTAGCTCAAACCGCCGTTAGCATCTTGTAGGCTACTTGTCGCAAAGTGACGCATGCGCAACTCACATCTGCACTCGTCGCAAAGTGACGCATGCGCAACTCAAAGCTGCACTCTGCTCATTTTGGGTAGTGACAGTCACCATAGATATAGAACAATTGTTCTATGGTGACCACAGGATTTCAGCAAGACTTTGACAACACAAAGTAGTTCTAGGACTGTACACTACATATGACAGGTGGAGAAAAAACGCTTTGCAATGGCTGTTGCATTGATTGTTGATTGATCCTGTGGGGAGAGACGATTTCCTACCGCTTGGATTTGCCACTTTGCGCTGCGCTCAAAGTTCAAATAAGTTAAACTTTGACCTATAGTTGCCGCTGACCTTTTGAAAGTACAACTGTTGAGATAACAAGCTGTTGTTAGCTAGCAACGGGTAACAGCTTCCTTGCCACCCTTGATGACGAATACCTGCGCTGCGCTTTGCTCTCTTTCCTGTAAATATTTTCTGTATTTTTACAGTCTAAATATTGTAGAATTAAAACAAATTCTTGTTATAAAACATTTCTAGAATGTTAAACAAATGTATAAATCTTTATCGAAACTAAGAAATATTGCAGAAATACCTTAAAATTACATAATTTAAATGGTTTTCTTTGGTAAATTCACAAGATTATCCAATCCATCCACAAGAACTCCCTGTTAAAGTACAGATTTCTGGATGTAAAACACACAAAAATGATGTAAAATGACTTTCAAATACCCTCCTTTAGGCGTTTATTTTATGATTATCCAATCTATTTATGGTAAATTCCTGTACTGTTTTTTTAATGTACAAAAAAGAGAAGATAATGGGATAATACCTTCCAGAAACATTGTAATAATTGTCAGTACTTTATATAAACAATATTTGAGAGTATTTACAAGCAACTCTCCAATATATCTACATACTTTTACTATTACTATCCAATATATGTTCACAACTTCCTCATTAGTGAAAGGGGTTTTGAATGTACAAAAACCAAAAGGGCTATGTAAAAGTGCATTTGCATCAACTACTTTTACACACAATAAATATATACATTTTTCTGCTGACATTTTACAGCATTGTCCAATCCATTCACTACAGATCCCTATTTGAGATGTATTAGATTTTAAGATGTATCATAACCAGAAACCATTTACTGCTTGTTTTACAAAGAAATGCACTATTTAAACAGTGCTATCCTTAAAGTTCACATATGAATAAACTTCACTATGAAAAAAAACTGTCTGGTACATTACATTATAGCAAAAGGGGAACTATGGGCAATTTGGGAATTCATACATGTGTGTTCAAAATGTCAGTAAACATGAAAAACTCTCTCCAAAATCCAAAAACTCAAATTTGTGATGTCATCTGATATAATGTCTGGAGCTTTTCCAAAACAAAAAATTGAGAAAGATTTTAAAGATGACACTGAGAACACCCAGGGGGATGTTCGGAGACAACGGGTAGATTTTGTGTTTCAGAAAAGAAACGCTAACATAGAATAAACCTCATTTGGGTTTTTTTTATTCTACAATTCTTAGTAACTTGATGACATCATAGTTTGAGTCTTACATTTCTGGTTTGTGGTTTTCCGGGAGAGTAGCTCTTAATCAAAAATATCAGAGGTGAGATTAAAGGCTGTTGCACACCAAGGAAGTTTTTTCCATGCGATTATTTTGCATTTTTTTTAACTGTTGTTTTTGTCACAAGTAGTGTTTACTTATGAGGATCACCAAACAACAACACGTAGGCTGCTGTCCGAACTAAAGACTGTACGTCAGCAAACTTTATTACTCCTTTCAACCTTTATAAAGGCAGCACATGCCAGAAACATTCTTTTCGTTTTTAACTTTCACAATAAGCCCGAGACATCTGAAATGGACCTCAGATGTCATTCGGTACCTCCTTCAGCTGTATGTGGGTTTGTGAACTCCATTGCTGCCTCCTTCTTAGCCTCTGCTGGGCTCCCTCTTGCTCTGGGCTATCCTTTTCTCAGCCATCTGATGCACAAGTCTTCAACTTCACCCAGGCTATTCAGACCGTAAAGCAGGTTCTCAGGCTGGCTGTGGGAGAGCTGTCTGGTCTGTTGACCCTTGTCAAACTGAACACAGAATGAGAGCCATAACATGGGTGAGAAAGATGTGGTATGGTAAAGATGATAACGTGTGATACTGTATGGTGAACATCTATTTACTTTAGCTTTCTTTATCTCCTTGATCTTCTTATCTTGGTATCCTCCTTTCTTCCATCTTGCCTAAACAGGGATTAAAGAATTAGGGTGAGATTTGAAAATGACTGTAACAGTACTATACATAGATTTATTTGTGGAGGCTTCCCAGCATTGACCACAAGGTTTTTATTTATTTACATTTACAGCAAAAATGAAACTTAAAATACATATTTAATTACAGACTGAGTGCAATTGTCTGGAGGGAGAAACACTTATAAATAGAGCAGGTAGCCTACAGTATATCTTATTTCTGAGTTTGTTCAATTCCCTGTCCATTTATTTTTATGTGGAAAGCGAGAATGAAAATATTCTCTCTGGAAAGACAGAATGATAATGTTAATGTGGACACACTGAATCATGAGTGAAAATAACGATCACATTCAAATTAAGATGTTGTGGTCCACAAAGCAGACTCTCCGTTTAATGTTGTAACTTGTTACACTTGTAAATCTTAAATGAAGCAGGGATAAATTGTTAATTACAACGTGTGGTTCGCTGTTCATAAAGTAGAACCAACGTAAAGTTAGTCAGCAAAGATAGCTTATTGAAAATTGAGGCATAACCTGGTAACGTTAAACGGTGGTTTACCGGTTATAAACAGTGATGTTAACTACCTAGCGTTAGGAGCGACGGAGCGTTATAACGTTTCCTCAATTACTAGTATTAGTACCCAGCTAATCTAGCTGACCTGCTAAACTGTCTACTGCTAACCTTACGTTATTTAGCAAGTTAACGTTACCCAGTCTTTCACACTTTGCATTTATTGCTAAATTAAAAAATATATATATAGCACACCAATGTAAAGCTTTATTCATACTGTGTCCTCCCTGTCTTTATTCACCGTATATTACCTCAGCCCATGAAAAACTCTTTGTTCCCTTTGACCTGTAGAAATTGGGGAGAGGCAAAATGATTTGAGGGAGCAGTAGACTGCACAATGACCTTGCATTTTGTTGAACACTGTGACTCACTTTGGGTCTTAATATTAAGAGAATATTGTTTTAACAACAATTTTAACTTCATAAGGAAAAGAACATGTATGCTACATATTCTATTTGAAGTACACCAAATACCTAAAAAAGAGGTCTGCATATTAGTTTCTGACTGTGGGGAAATGGTAAAAACAGTAAAAACTTACCCAAATTTCTGAATTGCTTATTTTCATGACATTCAATGAGCCTTGCCTAAAACAGTTTGGAGCTTGTATTGGAAGACTCCAACGAAAAGCCTACTCCTTCAGTTTTGAAATGAAATCACAGATAATTTCTCAAATAAGCATAATGTTGCAGATATCCATACAGTTTGTCGGTAGGCATGACTTTCATAGGAGGGGACACACTTTAAATGGGCAGCCGCACACAATTCAAGATTCCTTTATTGTTACATTAAAGTACAGGTGTAGGACCATATCAAGCAACATCTGACATTACACGTATGGCTCTGTTGTGTCTGTTGTGGCGTATCAACGCAGGGTTGAATTAAACTGTATGAGCGTTGGAACCAGCGGAACAAGTTAGGTTAGGTGGTGTGCAAGTTAGGCAAGCAGGTACATATTTGAGGTAAAAGTGTAGCATAGCTGTGGCACAGGCAATCCATTTAACTTATTAATGTTACACCTAAATGAAACACACATTGACCAATATGTGTATCAATGCCTGTGTAACCATTGCAAGTCAATGGAAATTGTAGTGTAATTTCAGAGGCAGGGGTGGTCAGATCACCGAGGTCTTGGTGAGGCATTTAAGGTACCGGACATGCATGAATATTCATTCTACCCCACATAAGAGGGAAGCTCATGCTCTGAGCTGTTTGCATGACATAGACAGGAACAAACATCAAAAGCCAGAGTGGACACAGTATAAGACATCCCCGCAGACATCAGCAAAGTAAGCAGTCATTGGAAAAAGATGTTGGGCCATGAATCTGAAATAGGCCCACGGCCTCCACGGAAGTGAAATGAGGCAAGAACATCAGATGCCCCCTAAAATATTAGGATGGTGAAGATGTAGGCTTACCCAGGCTGCAGGTTGCCTGACTCTCTGACTGTGTACTGTATCGTCAGCCTGTAGTCCTATAGGGTTGTGGGCCTATGTGATGTAGACTGTGGTTGAACGATTCTTTTGTCAACTAATTCGCCAGACCAAAACATGATTATATAGTGATGAGCATATCACTGACTTGGACTAAAATAGACATCATGTACATCCAAGGCTTGTAGTTTAGGTTGACTCTTGTCTCTTATGCATTCCCATAACTGAAGCTATGGCTTTGTTTCCACAAAAAGAAAGTGTGAAAAGTGTGAAAGAATGTTTATTTTTACAAAGACAGATCTAAATACAGCATTTTTGATTTGGTGCAGTATAGCTTTTTAAGCTTGTGTGCTGCCAAGTTGTTTTACTGTTTGTATTACCATAAATATCAACTTGATTAAAAAAAACAAAAGTGATAATTGAATTGAATAATATCTTTACCACATGAAATAGTACATTGTAATATGTTTTAAAAACTACAAACAGTGAGTTTTTAACAATATTTACTATTATTTTGTGGTTGCTCATAATGTGTCCCACATATTCGTCACCACCGTCAGATATTTATAAAAAGCAATAAAATCAGGCAACTACAAGGTCAACTACATTCCTGAGGACCCCATTTTCAAACCTTCAGCTCTACTGCATGCTTCAAGATCACTCAAGCTCCCTTAAGTTTGCTATTTTCTCTTAAACTTGTTCATATTTTTGGACACTGCTACTGTCGCAACCATAACATGTCAACACCGTCTCTGTTGTATAAAAAATATTAGATTAGATTATGAGATAAATGTATACTTTTTAAGAAGAGGTCTGAAGTAGCTAGAAATAGAGGGGAAATAAGATGGCTAATGTGAACAACTCATGCATATCATGTGAAAGAGTAGGTTTTTGTCACCACCATCAGACGTCACCATCGTCAGGTTTTCGTGGATATCCTCACAGCTGTGAGCCCGTATTTATTGTGATCAATAATTATATTCTAGCCTCCGTTAAGGACCATTTGGAGGTTTTTGTCACCACCGTCAGACTGTACGTCACAGAAAACCTGACGGTGGTGATGAAAAACCTATTCTTTCACATGATATGCATGCTCAGGATTGTTATTTTTTTGGACCCAATATTTAAATGAAGTTGTTAAGCAAGAAGCCATCTTGTGTGGTATCCATTTTGGAATTGTATGTTGTTATGAGGCCACTGTCACCAGATTAGTGTCACCACCCTCATTTCTAAAGTCACCACCGTCAGAGGGACTTTTATTTGTTTTAAATGAAAATGCTTACAATATGTTTCTTCAGTGCTGTTGAGTTATTAAAGTAATAGTCTCTTTTAATACAAATATATGTTGTTAAATAAAAAAAACATAACTTTTTCTATTTAAGCTTAAAGTAAACATTGTATGATTTTAGATCTTTTAAAGGAGTAAACGTGAAACAGTATAAAAAATGAACAAAAGTGAATATTCAACATTTAACAGCATATATGTGTACTACCCTAAATTCATATTAGACCAAATAAATAAAACATATTTAGCTTTTTATTGTGTCTGACGGTGTTGACAAAAACAAAATAATAACTGTAAAAATGTCTATTTTATGAAAGAAATACAAAATAAGGAGGTTGTACCAGTACATTGCTGAACAGCCAAGACTTTGGTCTATAATGATATACCTTCAGATTTTAATTTTTTAATTTTGGATAAAACCTGTTTTATCCAAATTCCCAAGAATCAGTGAACTACTATCTGACGTTATAATTAAAAGTATTATTTTATCTAAGACATAAAATGAATAAAAAACCGGTATATATAATAAAAAATAAAAACAATCTGTACTCAGATTGCTTGGCTGTGTTTTGATGCTTGCATGGCTTCTTATACTGAATGGGGATACTGTTGATGTGTAGCTATGCTAATGTCTTGCTGCTTCCTGCAGCTCTGCATGGCTAACTGAGAAAGCTTATTTCTTGCTCTAGCTGTCTGTATGATGTCTTGTTGACTTCTGTCTGTATAGTTTAACCTGTACTAATGTCTTGCTGCTTCCTGCTGCTCTGGTCTAAAGTCATCTTGCCAAAGGACTACAGTTGAAAATTAACCGGCTGGCTAACACTGGCACATTTACAGAAATGTTAATTAATGTGTGTTATCCTTTATAAAATTAAGAATAAGAATGGAGTGCCTACTGTGAAGTGTAAAGATAAATTAACAGCATAGACTTCTGATCCAGAGCGTCACATGTTCAAAGTCAACAGATTATTTTTTGGGGCATTTTTAGGCCTTTATTTTCACAGGCGAGCAGAAGACATGAAAGAGGAGAGAGGTGGGGGGATGACATGCAGCAAAGGGCTGTAGGTCAGAGTTGAACCCGCGGCCGCTGCCTCGAGGAGTAAACCTCTACATGTGTAAGCCTGATATACCAACTGAGCTAACCTGGCCACACAGTCTAAACTTTTCTCCACAATATAATACCTGAACACATCTTTATAGTGAAGGAATAGACTTTGCCTGCGAGTGTGTGCAGGAATACTACTGACTGTAAGTTGGATTTTGTTTTCCATCTGACATGTGATATGTGGAGCCAAAAATACCCCCAGCATTGGCCAGAAAGTCATCAGCGTCCTCAGGGAGTCTGATTCAGAGAGGCATGTGGCACACTGTTAACAAAAAACTAAGGGTTGGTCTGGTGTCAGTGCTCAACAGACACCAGATAAGTGTCAAAAACTTAACGTGATAAACAAAACTTGTGGTAATGTTTCAGTTGTGTGACAGATTGACTCAGGCTGGGGGGGAATTCTGAATTTAAATAACCATTTCAGGCTGTTAAATAAACCAGAACCGAATTAAGTTTCACACATCGCCAAATTGCTTTTTGTGTTTATATGCATTGTTCATTCCTTACACTATTGTATTATCCAATTTCTGCTGCAGCAACAGCCAGGTTTCCTCTCAGATTTTTACCAAATCTCATCTCAGTACATTTTTATTTTACTATCACTAAGTAAACATCTCAGTGTCTTCCAGTTTAAAGTCATGAAAATGTTGCGCTCTCTTCACAACACTGCGACTTACTGTGAATTGTCGATATGTTTATTTATGGCATCATGAAACGTGATGTCTGGATTAGCTGTTCTCCAAACAGCTGCTCGGTTTCCTAGGAAACGCATAAAGAGGAGTAACTCACACAAAGGATTTAGACTGCCCTAAAAACACAAACAGCTGCTTACATCTTTTTACTAAACTGCCGTACCTGACGGTGGGTTGGTATTAAGATATCAACATAAAGATAATAAATATGCAGTTATATTTATTTAAATGAGTAAATATGATAATGCCATGTAATATTTGAGCTGTTTAGTCTAATTTCCCTTGAGGATGGAAACTAATTTCTTGTTTTTAGATTTACTAGAAGTGATCTTTACTGAGAACTGGCCCATTAGGAGTCAGCCGCTAACTTTAGTCATCAGAACAATGAAGCTCATCTTTAGTCACTTCCCAAGAGGTGGCTTAGTAAAATAATTGTGTTGAATAAGTTGACATGCTAAATATAATTGCAGACTGTGCTGGTCAAAGCGCCAGCTGAGCCCCATGGGCAAGCTCTTACTATAGCTTATTAAAAAAGACTTTAAAGAGATAGGGCCTCAGTAGAGCAGGCAACGTACAAAAACACCCATCTATTCTCACCCTGGACGCCATCTGTTTGACCTGCTGCCCTCTGGTAGACGCTTCAGATACATCAAATCACAGCGACATATGGACTGAAAAACAGCTTCTACCACCGAGCCCTACAAGAACTGAACACTGCCAAACACTGACCCGACTGTTTACACTGACTATCAGCACTACAATACTTACAGTTACAGCTGCATTCCAACCTTTGTCTATACATAGAGAACACTGCACAGATGTTTACATTCCAACTTTGTATATTCCTTTGTACATATTTACACCCAACCAAATTATTTGTATAGAGTGTTGCAGGGGTTACATATTTTTGTAGGCCAACCCGCAAGTTAGCATCGCACTGGTTCCATCGACAAAAAGTCAATGGGATTAATCCATTCGTTTTTGATATATTGCAGAAAATAAGTTCAAAAAAAGTTGGCGATTACAAATACTTTTTTTTTTTGCATACTTTTTTATGATACACATTGTTCAGCAAGATAATCTTCACAAATGAACCCCACTTTTATGACTTTTATGGATCTTTAGTATATATTATTTTCTTTATTTTTAATTTGTTTGATATGTATGTACAGTACAGGCCAAAGGTTTGGACACACCTTCTCATTCAATGCGTTTCCTTTATTTTCATGACCATTTACATTGTAGATTCTCACTGAAGGCATCAAAACTATGAATGAACACATATGGAATTATGTACTTAACAAAAAAGTGTGAAATAACTGAAAACATGTCTTATATTTTAGATTCCTCAAAGTAGCCATCCTTTGCTCTGATTACTGCTTTGCACACTCTTGGCATTCTCTTGATGAGCTTCAAGAGGTAGTCACCTGAAATGGTTTTCCAACAGTCTTGAAGGAGTTCCCAGAGATGCTTAGCACTTGTTGGCCCTTTTGCCTTCACTCTGCGGTCCAGCTCACCCCAAACCATCTCGATTGGGTTCAAGTCCGGTGACTGTGGAGGCCAGGTTATCTGGCGCAGAACTCCATCACTCTCCAAATAGCCCTTACACAGCCTGGAGTGTGTTTGGGGTCATTGTCCTGTTGAAAAATAGCACCTCCACACCATCACACCTCCTCCTCCATGCTTCACGGTGGGAATCAGGCCTGTAGAATCCATCCGTTCACCTCTTCTGCGTCGCACAAAGACACGGCGGTTGGAACCAAAGATCTCAAATTTGGACTCATCAGACCAAAGCACAGATTTCCACTGGTCTAATGTCCATTCCTTGTGTTTCATGGCCCAAACAAATCTCTTCTGCTTGTTGCCTCTCCTAAGCAGTGGTTTCCTAGCAGCTATTTGACCATGAAGGCCTGATTCGCGCAGTCTCCTCTTAACAGTTGTTCTAGAGAATTGTCTGCTGCTAGAACTCTGTGTGGCATTCATCTGGTCTCTAATCTGAGCTGCTGTTAACTTGCGATTTCTGAGGCTGGTGACTCAGATGAACTTATCTTCAGCAGCAGAGGTGACTCTTGGCCTTCCATTCCTGGGGCGGTCCTCATGTGAGCCAGTTTTGTTGTAGCGCTTGATGGCTTTTGCGACTGCAACCACATTAATAAGGGAAAAATTCCACTAATTAACCCTGACAAGGCACACCTGGGAAGTGAAAACCATTTCAGGTGACTACCTCATGAAGCTCATTGAGAGAACACCAAGGGTTTGCAGCGCTATCAAAAAAGCAAAGGATGGCTACTTTGAAGAATCTAAAATATAAGACATGTTTTCAGTTATTTCACACTTTTTTGTTAAGTACATAATTCCATATGTGTTCATTTATAGTTTTGATGCCTTCAGTGAGAATCTACAATGTAAATAGTCATGAAAATAAAGAAAACGCATTGAATGAGAAGGTGTGTCCAAACTTTTGGCCTGTACTGTATGATACTGATATTCTGCACTATGCATATTTATTTATTTATTACTCCGTGTCACCTCCTACTGTGCAATATGTCATTTCTATTCATCTGCAACTTACTCATCTGTATATATAAGGGTGTTTATAGTGTACATATTATTACTATTATAATTATTATTATAACTAATTCTATTTCTTTTCTATTTCTTATAATACTTTTTGTATATTTTTTCCTATGTCTATTTATTGTGTATTTGTGTTATTCTGATGTGTGTGAATCTTACCTTTTGAGCTGCTGTAAACAAGGGAATTTCCCCAGTGTGGGATTAATAAAGTTTATTTTCTTATTTTATGGGTGAATGCACCATCAGGATTGCCATTTAAGAAATTCTATTCTATTATATAGCCTAGTCTATCTCGGAATACGATGTTTACACAATTTATCTGGAAAGGCTGTATAATTTCCTGTTAGACACATTTTGTACACATAGACTTGTACAACTTTCCCTTTCCCTTGGCCTTTGGAATTAAAATAGCCCCACATCATCACATACCCTTCACCATACCTAGAGATTTGCATGGTTCTGTTTCAGTTAGCCTAAAGCTGGTTTGATTTGCATTGAGAGATGCATTTCCCCAAAAACAAGGGCTTGTTGTTGTCAAATCGGGAGGAAATAGAGAAGAGAAAAGGAGTGTGCAGAAAAAACATAAAAAGTATGATCATGGACTGTAAAGCGGCATATACACGTAAATTAGAGAACTTTGTTAGAAATGGTGCTAGGAGAGCATGGCAGGGGGTTCAGGCAATCACAGGATACAAGCCTAAGAAACATCTCATGGCTCAATGGCCAATGATTTAAATGATTTTTATTGTAGATTTGATATTCATGATTTTACAGCTGAACAGGAATTGGTTTATGAAGAAATCAGTAGTATGAAGTGTGGGGACATTGACATTTCTATAGACGATGTTAAGTCTTACTTTAGACATGTGAATCCCCGTAAAACTAGTGGGCCTGATGGTAGTAGCAGCAGGACATTAAGGGTGTGTGCAGATCAGTTGGCACAGGCCTTTCAAGGGCTGTTCCAGCTGTCAATAGACACTGGTGTAGTTCCTTGTCTAGGGAAAAAATCTCTGATCGTGCCCGTACCCAAAAACAATAAACCTAGGGAACTTAATGACCTGCGCCCTGTTGCCCTTACAGAAAAGGCAGTCGGACTGATCAGTCGGCTCCCCGAGATCCAAAAAGTACCTTGGAACACACCAAAGCGATGCTGTCTTGAGCGTACATTCTGCGCGTTCTAGAGACGTAATACAAAAAATGAAAACCGGAAATGACAACGGGTCACATGGGTCTGGCTTCTCCAGCCGATAGTAATAGCGGCTTGTTCGAAATACGATCTGGTATTTTACAAAAATAGTTCACTGAAACATGTTTCTGAAAACATTTTAAGCGAGAAATAGGCCATACAGTTTCTGAATCTGTCTTCCATTTCAGATCGACAATGCTCAGTTTAAAAGACAGTCCCTCCAGAAAAAACGTGATTATGCGATCGCATAATTCAATGCATAATCAGCCAAAGTCTGCATATTCATGCGGGGGCCGCATTATTTCAAATACGCCGCACTTTCGCCGCATAAATTGCCGATTTCCACGCAAAATATGCGGTGCTTGCATGATTTCATAATCCCCGCATTTTCGTTGCAAAAATGTCACATATATCTTAGCAGAAAGTTGAAAAATGTTGCGTTTACTTCACACAAGAGCAGCCATTTCCCCCGGTTGCCATGGGAACGCTATGAAGTGACGTAATTACGCGACGTGAACATCATCGAAAAGTTTTTCTCTTTTTCATCAAACCGCAGTTTTTGCAAGTTCCCGCAATTTCATCACATAAAATTGCATAAATATCCCGCATATTCCATCGCATTTTTTAAGAAAACGTGCCGCATAATCAAGGATTTTTGCCCGCAACAATCACAAAAGAATTCATCAGATTTTGAGAGGCGTTCGTCACTCATCCCGCTCGTTATTTCTGGGTTAGTCTGACTGTCCACCCCAAAATGAAGGCCGACAGCTCCTCTGACTGACGACGGCACGGAACACACCGAACAGAATCGAGTCACTGACCTCGCCAGACTGTCCGACGGCCGATTATCGGGTTGGTGTGTCAGGGCCATTATACACCAATAACTGCCAAGCAACCTCCTCAGACCACACTTATTTTTAATACGCTGATGATACAGCATTAGTGGGTTTTGTAAAGTCTAATACTGCATCCCTAGAGGGTTTGGAGAGAGAGGTGCAGGGTTTTATTAACTGGTGTACAGATAATTTCCTTGTGGTTAATGCGAAGAAAAACAAAGGAGATAACCATAGATTTTAATAAAAAGGCAATTATAGTTCCACCCTCAAATATAAATGGTGTGGTGGTAGAGCGGGCCACAACATACACATGTTTGGGTGTTGAAATAGACAATAAACTGACATTTAGTGAATGTGCACAAAATATGTCTTATTTGTGCCTTTGGTAACATGTATATTAAGGACCAGAAGAATCTGCAATGAATAGTCAAAACAGCCAGTAAGATCATTGGAGATTGTACAATGACCTTAGTTTAAAAAAGACTGAACAAATTCTAAATGATTCCACCCACCCTCTTCATCAGAATTTCTTAAGAAGCAACCGGTCAAGTGGCAGACTCCTGCAAAGGAAAATCAGGACTACAAGGTACAGCAAGTCTTTTGTGCCTACAGCAATTAGACTGCACAACAATAGACTTAAAAACTCTTAGGCATTTTAAACTATGAGCATACTGTATATATCAGCACTCAACTATTTTATTTATTCATACATGCTTGTCATGTTTCTTCAATGTTCTTACTGCTTTGTCTGTCTTGTCCTTGTTTTTCTTTCTTTTAATGTTTTGTATTTATGTTTTTAATGTTATGCAGTAGGCTGTATAACAGTGGAGCGTGTAATGGTGAACACATGAATTTCCTACTTGTGGATAATAAAGTTTACCTTGACCTTGATCTTATGGAAAGTACCCCATGCCAATCTCTAGGTATGGTGAAGGGTATGTGATGATGTGGGGGGGCTATTTTAATTCCATAGGCCAAGGGAATTTTATCAGGATGCATAGTATCCTGGATCCATGAAATAACTGGCCTTTAAAAATAAAAATCTGCCTGCCTCTATGGGAATTTAACATAGGGGTGTACTGACTTATGCCTCCTGTATTTTAAGGAAGAACATTTAACAACATTAGCATGGGTGTATTCCAGGGCTGTAGTACTCTAGTCCGGTCTTGGACTCGAGACCTTTTTTCTATGGTCTCAGACTTGTCTTGGACTCACTGGTATTTGGCCTCGGACTTGTCACAGTCTCGGCCACTGGTCTTGCCAAATATGGCTTTTGGTCTCGACCGAGTCCAGGTGTCTTTATTATTGTTGAGTTTAAAAAAGTTAAAACACTGGTGATGTTTTAGAGCAATATACTTTTAGGTTTAAAATGTAACCTACTTTATGTAAACTGCTGTGAGGTAACAGATGGTGATGTTTTTTGAGGACGAAAGGAAAAAAGGCAAATTGAAAGGACCGGACTGGTGACTGCTGAATTTTCACAAGGGCCCAGAATTACACGCTAAGCCAGAGAACCCGTTTTATCAAAACTCTCCAATAGCTTATTTAGGAATATTTTTAGGTGTGAAAATTCAGCAGCCATGAACTCGTAAGTCTGTTAAAATCTGTAAAATTAATTTAAAAGTAATGCCCAATTGAAACAGCGTTGAAAGTGATAAGTCAAAACAATTGTTTTTGACTGTGTGTGTTGTGTGATTGTGTGAAGCTTAAAAAGCCCAGTTTTTAAGCGGCCAGGTTTAGAAACCTGCACATTTTAGTGTTAGAAAGACCAAATAGAGATGGCGACAGGAACAAAAATCATTTTCTCTGTGCAGTCACAAGAAGTGTGGCCATAGTCAGTGTAAGCAAGACCAAATAGAGATGGCGACAGGAACAAAAATAATTTTCTCTGTATAGAGATGGCGACAGGAAAAAACATTTTCTCTGCGCGGTCACAAGAGTTGTGGCCACAGTGTTAGAAAGACCGAGTGAGACGGCGACCGGAAATACAATTTCTCTGTGCGGTCACTAGAGTTGTGGCCATCGTGTATTGGGAGTTTGCAGCAGGCGAATCAGTGTGGTTTGTGGTTATTTTGAATTGAGAGCATGCAGCTCAGCAATGTTGTTTGAATAAGGAAGCATTGTAATAGAATTGTTTGTGTTGGATTAATAACATTGGAAATCTTACTACTAAGTTTCAGTTATTCTTTCAACAAACAAACGTTTACAGTATTGTCTCCTGTGTTAATGAAGGACTGTCTAGGAGACACTAGGGGTTTTCACACCTGCAGGCAGATTGAAATTATGCAAATTTACTCAGTTTCCTGAGTGAATGCTTGAATCATTGTAATCTTCTCTCTAAACTATTTGATATTTTCCCCCATGCCAGAATATTTTGTAATTGGAATAAGTCATTCATATTCTAAGTAGGTTACTGGATTTTGAGTTTGTTTTTCTTCTGCTACATTTTTTATGCATTTTATTCTGATCCTTCTTCTTATATTATTTTTTGGTTTGTGGGTTTTTATTATTTGTCAAAATTGTGGTGGTTTTATTTTTTTTAATACATATTCTTGTAGTCGGTGATATATATTTTCAATGGACTGATGATTTTTCATTTTGTTTTGGACTGAAGTTTTTTGACCTTCGTCTTAACAACTTTGGAAAATACAAATAGACCGACCATGAGAAATGAATGGACACATCAAGGAACTCTACCAATCACATCATTAGGGGTCCAAGCCCGAGTCTGAAAGAACCCGTTCGCACAGCAGGGCTGTAGCATCTCCAGATGGACCTGACCAAAAGTTATTCAAAGAATTTTGCTACGTTAAAGTATGCGCATTTGACGACCAAACAAATTTTCCAAGCTAGCTACCACACACATATCATATCATATCTCAACCGAATTAAATGTCAGCAAAAAACTTGAACCAAACTTTAATGTTTTATGAAAATACATGTCTTTCATGTCCACAACAATATATTACAATATTTTTAGGGAAGGCATAAATCAACCATAGGGGTACACTCTGTAATACTGGTCACTTCTTTTCTACACTATCTGGAGTGAAGCTATATTATATTGTCATTTAGTTGCTCAAATGCTCAGTACTAGGACCTAGCAGTGGTAATATTAGTGGATTGGTGTTTTTATCAGTTCTAACACAGCTATTATGAGGTATCACCAAAGGTCATTCTGTTTTCTTTAGATTAGATTATATGATATCAAAACAAATGGCTATACTTACAAATCCTGGGCGTTGTGACACTGTTTTTGCTTTTATATTAACAAATAACCCCAAATGATTGTCTTGATACTGTCATGCATAAGACTTTTCTTTTCTGTTCTGGACTCGGTCTTGACTAGGACTCGAACCTTTTTGGACTCGGTCTTGTCTTGGACTCTAACCTCTTTGGACTCGGTCTTGATTTGGTCTCGACTAGTCCTGGTCTTGGACTCGACAAAGGTGGTCTTGACTACAGCCCTGGTGTATTCACTTATGCTGAGCACTGTATGTCGCTTGTATGTGTTCATCCTTAATGGACACTTACTGGTTGTACAATCTTGCAATGTGTCTCTCAACATTAGTATAGACCTGGAACCTTGAAGAAAAACACCAACATTTAATTCCTGTGGGCCTTTTAAATAGCACATCACAAAAGAGTTATGAGAGATATTCACTTTTTATTTGTAATCTTTAGTTGAATAAGCGTTTACTATCATCATATCTGCGGGGTGAACATTTTCATAGGACTGTGAGTATTGATGCAACTATAAAGAAGAAGCCTAGTAGGCCTACTTCCCTTATTTCTTGTACTTCTTGTGTGAACACACCGACCACACATAAAGGGATAGGCTACTTTAACAATATTCAACTAACGTATCATAATAATGTTGGTAGTATGTGTAAATAAACTATAAACCCCCTTCTACCTTACCAGTGCCCATCTCCCTCACAACTAGGGCTGTTGCTCAAACTACAGATTGTACTTCCGCATACGGACACAATGAGTAGGCCTGCAGAAGCAGATCGAGAAATAGTAATCCGCCCCGAGCTCTCTTAAACTCAGATTAAACCTCAAAACGAGGCAGTGCTTATCAAATATAGCTACACCAATAATCGGTTATTGTAGCTATTGCATATTTCTCGCCTAAAATGTTTTCAGAAACATATTTAGTGCACTGTTGGCTGAAATACGATAGTTTTGGAACAGGAAGTGGGCGACGTACTGTTTGACGTACTATTTCTCACATAAATATTTTCAGAAACACATTTTAGCTTATCATTTACCTGTTATGGTTATACGAGATCGTATGTTAACATATATATGGTGCGTTCATGCCACCTGGGAATATCAAGGACCGCCGCCGTGATTAATGCTGCGTTCATGCCACCTCGGAATAACAGGCACCGCCCCCCTGGTTACGTTGTTTTTCCGACTGGTAGCGTTCACATGGTCGGGATCATAGACTGTTGCTAGGCTCGTTCAAGATGAAGTGCGCCTCGCCTGTAAAGTAGACGAGAGCAGGCGGCAGCAGCAGGGGGCGGTGACAAAAGTCCGCTCTCAAATCGGACAGTTTTCCAGCTGACTCCAGCAGCTGACAGCAGCCTTCAGGCTCAACAGGAAGTGACACAAACACTGTGGTCCGAATTCCGATTTAATAAAATGTTATCAGACCCATATATCAGCTCCTACACAGTCTCCAGTTGATTTTATTATGACAGAGTAGCTGTCAGAATGCTCTACATGCGATCTGTTGCTGATTTTAATTAACAACAGACTGTAGATGATCCGTAACCTGAACAGATTTAGTCTCTCTGACTTCTAAACGTAACTATCAGCCACACAACAGGTGTTCTGTACAGAATAAGCCTTTAAATCAGACAAATAGCAGTTAAAATCCCTCCGATTCAAAATCAATGAAAAGTTTATATAAAACGTCGTCATGTTGAGTCGATTCTGAACCAATCAGCTGTTCGATCAGCTGAGAGGCCGGCGTTTCCCAGCATGCCCTGGGTCCGCCTGCGTCCGCCTGGCTCTTGCAGTTGGTGAAAAGCAACTGCGATACCTGCGTCTCAGAACTGCGGCCGCCTTGGTCTCGTGAGATTATCGTTGCCCACGTGTGCATGACGTCAGAGCAAGTCGGGATCAAGTCGGACACAAATCTAACCGGCATGCAACGGGCGGCGATCGCCGGTGATCGATTCTGCGCAGATCTGCGCAGATCTGGCTCATCTTGAACGAGCCTAATATTAGTCTATGGTCGGGATGCGTGTTCTTCTTCTTCTGTTATATTGGCGTTTGGCATAACAACTTTTTGCATGACTGCCACCAACGGTTGGCCGTAGCCTAGAGCA
The DNA here is from genome assembly GCF_010015445.1 of Perca fluviatilis. NCBI lineage: Eukaryota > Metazoa > Chordata > Actinopteri > Perciformes > Percidae > Perca > Perca fluviatilis. The sequence continues at coordinate 15,403,161 of NC_053122.1, forward strand.
TCAGGTGTGTTGAAAACATGGAGGCCACAATAACAAAAGATTTTCTGCTGTTTTCTTATGCGAGCATCCAAACACCACATCAACAGGTGTTTGTTTGTGTTATCTGCAGGACAACGAACGGGAAAAGACACAGATAATGTGTTGTTTTTTATACATAGGCCTATTTATGAATAATTTAAAACATATTATGTCTGTGTATGTTTCTTGGCAGAGGCATTTGTCCACAATAAACAGTTTATCATATCATTGAAATATGTTCAGTGAACCAAAGCCGCCTCCATCAAACGTCAGTTGTCAACAACGCATCACCAGCTGGGGAACTCGGTTATCAAAATCCAGCCCGAGTTTCCCGCCTCTGATTCCCACAGGACGTTACGTGAATGGTGACGTTTTCACTCGGAAAAACGTTTTTCCGATGTCCATGAACGCACGGTAAGTTGTTTTTCCGACTTCCAGCCATAGCGTTGACAGTCGGCGTGCGTGTTCTTCTTCTTCTGTTATATTGGCGTTTGGCTTAACAGCTTGTTGCATGCCTGCCACCAACTGCTCCTGACCAGGCTAACAGCCAGGATTTATTCATCCTGGAGCCTTTTCTGTTCACTCAGCAGTGGTTTTACCTTATTATTATCAGCCTGCATTAAAATACAGCAGGTGCATGTTGCTGTTCATTTAAGTACTGTTATTGTTTAAAGTTGTGACCATTATTTTTTATAATTATTCATGTGACATTGTTACTGTTATAGTGCTGTTCATATTGTTGTTAGAAGTTTGTTGTATTACGGCAGTTGTTCGAGATAATTAGAAAAGGCTGATAAAGTTGCCAAATGTGTTTTAAATGAAGTCTGTTACTAAGGGCAATATATAAAGTGCTGTACATGTGTGTTTCTATAGTGGACCAATGCACCTTAAATTATTTTAGTTGATTATTTTTTTTGTATTCTTTAACGACTATAATTTGGGAGGATTGTACAATTTTAAGAACTTATCCTAATTGTCCTTCCAAATTACAGTCTTAGTTCACTGAACCAACAGTATCTCACAAAAGTGAGTACACCCCTCACATTTTAGTAAATATTTCATTATATCTTTTAATGGGACAACACTGAAGAAATGATACTTTGCTACAATGTAAAGTATTAAGTTTACAGCTTGTGTAACAGTGTAAATGTGTAGTCCCCTCAAAATAACTCAACGCAACAAAAGTCAGTACACCCCTATGTTAAATTCCCATAGAGGCAGGCAGATTTTTATTTTTAAAGGCCAGTTATTTCATGGATCCAGGATACTATGCATCCTGATAAAGTTCCCTTGGCCTTTGGAATTAAAATAGCCCCCCCACATCATCACATACCCTTCACCATACCTAGAGATTGGCATGGGGTAGATTCCGGCCATGCAGGTAGCCTACTGTACATTCATGTAAAAACAGGGAGAGAACACCTCAGTGGTTTGCTGGGGGGAAATAACTGATGAATATCACTCTGTTACATTCATGTTTACAATGTGCATGAAATGTATCACTTAATTATCTTTATAGTTTCTAGATTTTAGAGTCCAATTTCTTCAGTCTTCTTCTGTCTTTCTTTTCTGTGTCCATGGGAGCAAAGCATATAGGCCTAATATAAAAAAGAAAAGGCGTGGCAGATAATAGTGGACCGACTGAATGATGGATTTACATTTACAAACTACTGTACATTTACGGCTACACGTTGCATTTAAAGCGAGCAGTGGAAGTTAATATGACTTAGGAAATTTATATTTTAGCCCATGAAAGCGAGAGAGAGGAACAGAGTGAAAGACATATTTATGCATCATATTCTAACGTTGGAGAAAGTTGATCTTCATGGTAAATTTCCTGAGGAACATTATCTTCTGCTTACTTTGAAGGCAAAGAGTACAACTGTTAATTTGTGCTAATGATTAGTAGTCTAATCCTTGAATGGTATGATTATGACGGTTTCAATTCAGAGCAGTGGTCAGTTAACGTATTTTTAGGCTAATTACGCATTCAGTTGGTCTGCGATCGTCTGCCACTCTTTCTCTTGCTGTTTCATTACATCGGCCCTGTTTTTTTTTTTGTTTTTTTTTTACAAATAATGTGTTTCACGTTATCATACTTCCACAAGAAGCTGCTGCTCACTCTGTATACATTTGGAACAATGCATATTCTCCATTTTGGCATCAGTAAATCTGTGATCGACCTCGCGGTCTGTTAAGGAAAGCCGTGAACGCACATCTATCTGAATTACTTCAGCCTGGCTCAACCTAGTCGCTCCTCCTCAGCCTGGCTCGGCCTTCGTGAAACGCACCAAGCCAGGCTGCACAGACTAGACTAGGTCAAGCCTCGCTTTATCAGTTATCCTGGATTTATATATTCTGCTTTTGTGAAACAGCCCCCGGGAAAGGACACGGATATGGTGTTTTTTTATATATACTCCTCCATTTATGAATAATTTGAAAAATCTTATGTCTGTGTATGTTTCTTGGCAGAGGCTTTTGTCCACAATAAATAGTTTATTGCGTTGGCAAAATATATTACATGCATGCGTGAATTTTCTATATTTAGGAAAGGTTTCTCACCCTTCAACACATTTGAACGATCGCCAGCCATGTTTCTGTACGTCCATTGTCAACAACGCGTCACCATTACATGTCATGGTGTGTTCTTTTTGTCTTGTCTTATCCAAAGCGACTTAGTTGCTATATATGTCAGAGTCCACATGGGTTAAGTGTCTTGCTCAGGGACACATTGGTTGATGTACCGCAGTGGGAATTGAACCCAGATCTCCCACTCCAAAGGCATGTGTCGTATCCACTGCACCATCACCACCCCAACTGTTAGAAAAATCTAGCCCCAGTTTCCCAACGCTGATTCCCACATGAAGTGACATTTTCACTGGGAAAAATGTTTTTTTTCCGATGCCCATGAACGCATGGTAATTCTGTGACGTGATTGCATTACGTCACCCACCAGCGGGAGCGTTTATTGGTCCGATGCAGCGCAGTGCATTCTGGTAGTTGTAGGTTATCTCTGACCATGTGGCGCCAACATGGATGTAGAGCAGCAATTCAAAAAATTCTACTGCATAGATAGCCCAGTTTTTTTTGGAAATTATCTTTTAATTTGGAAAGGCAATTTTCCATCACATACATTGATTACAACCTTAGTCATTCAAGGACATGGATAGGGATGGATGCAAAAAGTTCAGTTGATTTTGACCATATTGCCCTTCTGGGATTTTTTAAGGACCACTACTTATTCCTTTTGGGAACAATAACAAAGTAGAACAGAACCAGGGAGCGCACCATCTCGGGTAATCAAAACATCACATAAAAAACGAGGGCAGGTCCACATAAAGCACAAGTAGGCTACAGTCAAGTGAAATCAGATCTGATTGGTTTTAGATACTCAGTCCATTTGGTCCAGATCTTAAATTTTTCTTTTTCAAGTTTGAGGGAAAAAGATATCTTTTCCATAACATAAATCTCATTGACAATTTCAATCCATTCATCAATGGTGGGTGGTTCTACTTTTAACCATTTCCGCGTGACGGATTTCTTACTGGCTGCCAATAGTATAGCCAGCAGTTTTTTATCTTGGATGTTCCATGTTTCAAACGATAAATTAGATAGCCCAGTTTTATGAAAATACCCTATTTCCAGGTCATATAAATACATCCATATGCAAGAAACATCCCCTGAATGCACTGGGACGCATCCTAAGTATTGTGACATGGGGTCATCAGATGTTTTGGGTCTCGCAACATCAGACACCCTCTCCCATGTGACCCGGCCAGGGTTGATCGGGCCCTGACTCGCGTCCCAGCAGCAACCCACGGATCAGCCCTTTTCAACCAAAGCCACCGTGTGGCTTTCTCCGTGGCCTCACTTGTGGACTTAATGGCCCTTTTTTTGGTCGCTCCTGTAAAGCCCAACCGGTCGAGGACTTTACACAGTGAGCGCCCTACAAAGCCTCTACAGCCGACTTCTATAGGGTCATAGAAAGTGGGCCTCTGCATTCCACCTCAGCTGACTTGACCACCAAGTTCATGGCAAGGGCAAAGAGAACAACAGTTATTATTCCTTTCCCAAGCCGGTGCCATCCTGATGTTTCTGACCCAGAAGTGACCCTCAGCCTGAAATTATTGTAGTAATCCATGATTTCCAGCAGTAAAATACTTTTTTAACAATTGATTCCTGTACTGGAAAATAAAATCTCATATAAGCTGAATGAAGATGAGGCCTGACAGGGTATGTTTTGATACTGATAATAATTCTGGATGGTAGGCCTACTGAAACCTGCAGGGTGGAGAACTGAGAATTGGGTTGGGTTGACATGATCTTTCTAGATCATCTCTAGAAACACACTGCTCAAATAGAGATCAAATAGCTATAGAACGTTTGAATGCTCTCTTTTCCTACCCTCTACAACTTCTTCTAGACGGTGCCGGACTTCTTATTTAAGACATATGCCTTTAAAAAGGGAACCATTAAAAAAAACAAAGGATCTAAACAAAAGTTTTGATATTTGGAGCTCATGGTTTTCTAGGTGAACTTCAGCAATTTCACACATTAAGGTGTGTTTACAGGTCTTGGGGGTTTTACATTATGTGAAAAACCTTTTGTGGCTCCAGGGGAAGTCTGAAATCTGATCAATTTAGTCAGCTTAGGTTAGGACTTTAATACTCGATTTAGCATATTGGCATCTGTTTGTGTAAAATGACCTTTGAGTAGCGTAAACACCTTTAAACTATTAACATGTGCATGCCGTTTACTGAAAAGTTATGGATATGGCCTTATACAGACCTCCATATACTTTCTCAAGACACATCATGTCTTTAATTTGTTATGTATGTCTTTAAAAAGTGCTGTTCACCCAAAGTATGGTTGTTCTTGTTTTAAGAAGAGGATGTGCTTAATTTAAGTTTTCAAATTACTGACAAAATTGTTTCGTTACATGTTTTTATGAATTGCAAATTTTTTATTCTCCAAGAAGCAAACATTATCCAATTGTGCAGGAACTGTAGCATAGTTGTAGGCAAACCGAAGTGTGTATAGAAATGTTAGGGATGAATGGAGGATCCTTTAAAATACCATACAACGTTGCGAGTTGTTGACTGTACACACTATCAAATGTATATTTTTTTTCTCTGACTGCTGTCACAATATTTCCCAAACAGAGTTATAAATCTAACACAATATTCTGCAGTAGGCCTATGGTTTTAGGCTGCAGCTTGCCGGTAGGTGGTGCTGTGTCACAAACCCTACAGTGCCCAGTGATTGTCAAGCTTCGACCCAGCCATGTTAAAGGGATGTTTGTAGGTTTAGTTGACGTTTTAACCCATTTGTGCCTGTAACTAGTGATGTTACGTTCGGTGCCGAGGCTTCGAACATGGATGTATTAAGAGAAGCGTGTGTCGAGGAATCCCGGGAGTTTTCGGTGAAGCGCGTACATAGACCATGATAGACAGACATCCGAAGCCTCGCTGCCCGTCTGTACCACGTGACTGGTTTATGGAGTGGTTAGAATCTCCACGGTTTTATTATACATCATCCATGATCTACACGAGCTCTCTGCCCGGTTAAACCACGGCCACTTCCCAGTTTTAGAGTAGCCTACTAAAATTGCCCTTACTGCTATTATTATGACCAATAGGATTGATTTACACACATTTGATAGCCACATTCCTCTCAATGAAATCAGTTTATTACTGTTATGTCAATTATATTATACCACCAGAAAATACACACTATATTGATATAAATGGATTACCGTACGTGGAAATTTTTTTTTTTTTTCCTTAGTCTTCACTGGCGCAAAAATCTGATGTGTATCACCAGATACGCCTTTTTTTTTCTTCTTTATACACTCTTTGACCAACAGGTGGTATTGTAAGCAAACCATTTTGCTGGAAAGCTTCATCTCGCTATCACTACCTGCAGCTGAAATTTTGGAATCTGTGTAAGCTCTTAGCACAAATCTGATGACATTTTTCAAGAGCCATTGGCTGAAAAGTGAGTTTCTCTTTATACTTTCTTCCTCTGCAGCGGTGGGGAGATTACATCTACATTGGAGGGCTACGGTTTATAATTAGTCAATTTTTGAAACGAAAAAAACCGTCTGAATAGGTTACAATAAGAAAATGGAAACATCTCAGATACTACATACGAAAAAAAAAAACTATTGAAGTGCGACTTTTCACGTGATCTAAAAATAAAGTTGGACTTTAATGTCAGATTAAGACCAATCAGAACAAATTTGGCATTTTTTCCTTACTATACTAAATATAATCTGTACAAAATGTTCAGATTGCACCATCCACATCCATAACAGACAAGCAGGTGTACTTAGAGCAATATCAGTTTATTAAGACATTTATACAATTCTGGGGAGAGAAAATCTGATAGTGGGGGGAGGGGAGAAGGGAAGCAATATACTCTGGTAAGGGTATCACATGTCAGGAATTCTTATAGAGCAAGTGGGATTAGAAAATATATGGTATATTAAATTAAAAACATTCACAAAAGATAAAAAGGCAAGTGAACCTACAGTAACACATTAAGTGTCTATTAAGCAGTCCCACAATACATTGCACATATGTTAGCATAACATAATTTGCAGACTTTATACAGCACTTATACCTTTTAGTCCACAAGTAAATTACTAAATGATGGAGAACATCGAATACACACATCTTAATTGAACATGGAAAAAAATACCTGATAAGAACCTTTAAGTTTACAGACCCCATAGCTGTGTAGCGCCAAACAGCCACCTGTCGAGGTTAGAATCTACAACTGTCCGTGAGGGACCACCATAGAAATCAACTCGCTTTTAACACATACCAAAATTCAGAGCCAAGATTTAGCATTGAGAAGTTTTTTTTTTTCCCCCTTCGAATAATATAAGCACAATGCAAGTGGACGATCGCTATCACTGCGCGTTTAAAAAAATAATAATCTCAGGGCTCAAATTAGGTCTGCCACATTCATGGGCATCTCCTCCACGGTAGTATTGTAAAACGTCTCAATATCCCGAAGAATCCTCTTGTCTTCCTCAGTGACGAAGTTGATAGCAACTCCTTTTCTGCCAAAACGGCCACCACGACCAATTCTGAAGGAGAGTAAGATGGGCCACGTTAAGACTCGAGGAGACCGAGATGCACATACTGGTGCAATGTACTGTATGATGCAACTTACCTATGAATGTAGTTCTCTCTGTTTGTAGGAAGGTCATAATTAATGACCAGGGAAACCTGCTGGACGTCGATCCCACGAGCCTGAGCAAAAGAACCACATTTAAATTACATTCTAGTCTAAGAGACTGATGGCTAAAGCATTGTGCATGTCAATGTCGCTCGTATATAAGTAACAGATTTCTACAGTAGAAGAACCCATTGTGGAGAACGAGCCCTAATCTCCCAAAAGTTTTGACTGCTTGGTCATAACAGGACTGTTGCAGGATTTAAAACATTTGGGGTTAACTTTCCAACAGATTATCTGACATTTATGTTAGCCATCACATTACACCTCATACTAACCAGAAGATCAGTAGTAATCAACACTCTGCTTGAGCCAGACCTAAACTCTCTCATAATCACATCACGCTCCTTCTGGTCCATATCACCATGCTGTAAAAGAGTATTTCAGTAAGGAAAATATGCACCATTATTATTATTGATGAGCCTTGACCATCAAAACAGTGTATTGATCCAACAACAGTTTGAGCCAAGCAGGCAAACAGATCCTACCAGAGCAGAGACGGTGAAGTCTCTAGCATGCATCTTCTCAGTCAACCAGTCCACTTTTCTCCTGGTGTTGAGGAAAATGACAGCCTGGGTGATAGTCAGGGTTTCATACAGATCACACAGGGTGTCCAGCTTCCACTCCTGTTGATATCCATGAAAAACAAGTTAGGGATTGTTAACTGAACAAAGTTAAGCTGACAAGATAAAAACGCAAGGCTGCTTATCAAGCATCTATTAAACTAAGGAGCAGCTAACATGTAACACAGGATCTTGAGACGAAGGACACTGGACATTAAGAAAGAGGTCCCCCCCAAGCCTCATTTCCGATACTGTGTATTTTAATCTCCTTCCCTGGTGTACCCATGCTTACACGGCCACATGAGCTAAACCTGTGAGGTTTGGCTCCTGCAGTTTCAGCAGGGTGCTTTAGAGAGAAGGGACAAGACATTCTAACCGTGAGAAGCAACTTGCTGAAATGTTAGACTAGAGCGTTGCGGATAAGTAAACCCACCTCTCGCTCCACATTGATGTAGAATTGCTTAATACCCTCGAGGGTAAGCTCTTCTTTCTTCACCAAGATGCGAATGGGTTCTCGCATGAACTTCTTGGTCACCTCCAACACCTCTGCTGGCATGGTGGCAGAGAGCAGGACCACCTTTAGAAGATTTACAACATGTCACCATAAGATCCAAGAGACAGGTCATCATCAATCAAGTCAACTTGGTGCAGTTTCAAAAGTACATTAAAAAAAAAAAAGTGTGGCAATGCACCTTGAGACAGTGGCCAACGAACATTAAGAAAGAGGTTCGACCACATCTCATTTTCAGTACAGTGGGAAATGATCTCCTTCCACACAATACTCTGCTAGCATTATTGCATGAAACAAAGTCTGGATCACACAATTATAGCAGAGTTCTGTTAATGCAGAAGGGTTCCATATTAAACATTTCATTGCAGTCATGTCAGTGTTGTGCTTGTATCCAAAAGGTTCTTACTTGAATGTTTGTGCTCTGCTTTTGGAAGATCTCATAGATTTGATCTTTGAACCCTCGACTCAACATCTCATCAGCTTCATCCAGAACAAACATCTTGATGCATTTTGCAGCTGCACAGAAGTGTGGTGTTAAAAAAATAATTGCAAAATAAAAATCACCCATTTGTTTGAGAATGCTTTTCTGTTGATCCAGACCTGTCATACTTACATAGATGTCCCCTGCTAAGCATGTCGTACACACGTCCTGGTGTGCCCACCACTATGTGAGGGGCCTCAGCCTGGAGTTTTGTTATTTCAGCACGGAGATCGGTCCCTCCGATGCAGGCATGGCATGCTGCCCCCATGTAGTCACCCAGAGCCAGAATGACCTTCTGGATCTAATGAGGGGGGAGACCGGAGCAAAAAAAAAAACAAAAACAGCACTGCTTTAGGATAATGTGTGGTACAGATGGCAAGACAGGACATTTCAACGGTGTGGAATAACTGTTCAAAGTGATCAGTAAAATCAAAAAATAATCTCCATTATAGAGTCAGTCCCGAAAGATGGTATGCCATCACATCACCCAGTTTTCCACAACAACATGAATATATATTTAAACCACAATCATTCAATTAAGCCAGATTTAGACCGATGCAGCCATGGACAGAGACTACACCAATCTTAAGGATACCGTTTCACAATTTCTGAATTTTGAAAAGTTAAAAAAAAAAAAATGGTACCTTAGTAAATGAATCAGTGTCCTCAATATGCTGTCTAGGTCTGAGATACTGTGGAGGTCACTGTGACCTCAGAAACAGCATACCTGCTGTGCCAGCTCTCTGGTGGGAGCCAACACCAGAGCCTGAGTCTCCTTCACCTCTATGTCCAGTTGCTGCAAGATAGAGATGGCAAACGTGGCCGTCTTGCCAGTGCCCGACTGGGCCTGGGCAATGACATCATAGCCTACAGACAAATATTTACAGTAAGAACATAGTCCTTCCAACTCAATCATGCAAGATTGAGAGAAATGTGCATTCCAAATTCTATACAAAAAATCTGACATTGTCAGGTTTGATTGCACGGCAGTTATAGTTAACAGTATTGAGTGATCAGTTGGAAAAAAAGTTATCCCCATGAATGGGTAAGTCCCGAAAGATGGTAAAGCATCACTTCACTCAAACAAAACAATCCACTTAGCAGTTAAATGTTCTTTGTACCTTTGATGCAAGGTATGATTGCCCTTTGTTGAATGGCAGATGGCTTTTCAAAACCATATGCATATATCCCCCTGAGAAGAGTCTCCTTTAGGCTCATATCATCAAAGTTGTCCGTAATCTCATTCCAGTTACTCTGAAGTAAGAAGAATAGCTTATGAGTTTAAGTAAGTCCACACATTCAATGCTAAAGCTTTATCAACAGCTGTGCAAAGACGAATGTCATTTTGTCTGCACTCACCTCGATAACACCATCAGGCTCCATTCCATCTGGCCCCCCATGGTCTTTTGAGCTGTGTGAGAAAAAAAATATAGGTAAATTTCACTTGAAGTTTACTTACAATCATAACCATCATGGAAATGGAAAAGCTCTTGAGGATAGACTACTAAGAACAGGCAATTACAACAAGATGATGCCACCACGTGTCGTGATTGATCAAGACACGTAACGAAAATCCCAACGTTAACCTTCCACGTTAATATTAAAGCTGTAATTTATATGCTCCAGACTGCTTAACTCTCAGCACAATTTCATTGTTTATTTAAATAGAAATTCTTAAGTCAACCAGGACTGAAACCTAAGTGATTGCCACTTTAACCTTCTAAAACGTAACATTAAGAACTACGTCAGATGTGTCGTTAGCGGTTCTCACCGGGTTACGCCCAGAGCATCTCGTTACAGAGTCCGGGGCTTCGCTGAGCGCACGTGTCAAATCCCACAAGTAGGGCTCAACTAACGTTACCTGGCGCTCCTAAAATCCCAGTTTAAGGGATCCGAAAAAGGTTGTCCAGACAGGTTTAGACGTCCACTGTGACTCATGTCAATTTGAGTATCAAGAGTTACCGTTAGCCAATATGTCGGATAGTTGGGCCTGTAATGGCTCCTGCTGCCTGAGAACTGATGTTAGGCCGAGCTGTAACATAAGCCTGGCCCCACGGTTCTCACAACCACGAAAAGCAAAACGTTTTAAGCATACAACCCAGTTCTCATTAAATCACACATTCGACATAAGAAAGAAAGAACATTTTATCAAAATAGCTAGTAACAACTTGGAAATGCGGTATAGCTTGGCAGCTAACTGTACAATGCTAGCTGTTAGCAACCCCATAGCCCACAATGCGGTCGGGACCTAACTACCTAGCTAGCTAACTATATAATAGATAATTCCGCATCAAACGTAGTTCACACCACCATGGCACGTTTAAATAAACCTAGCTAAACATAGAGTATTGTTTTAAAAATGAGACCAAATGTAAGATTCTTACCTGTTAAAATCAGCAGAATCGCTAGACATGGTCCGTTCCTAACTTCAACATGCGACTGGAAAGATCGCTGATGGCGATGCCCACTGCCTTTATGCAGCCGCACTTTTTTCACTGACTAACTTAAAATGCTCAGTTTCGTTGACAATATAGTTTCAGTTAACTGACTTAATGTTTGGATCACAATAAATTGTATTCTCTATCTGCTATATACAAATGTGTGTTTCAATAACCGATAAAAATGTGAAAATTATTCCAGACTATATTTCTCAGCGGAAGGATATTGCAGTAATAAGTAGTGCTTCGGTTTCTACAGTGTCTCTGACAGGTCAAAACTTGTTCTGACTACGGATCTGACAAAGTTGTGCAATATCTTTGGAGAGAGGGTTCGCGTAAGGCCGATACAAGAGCAGTTCATGAAATACAACTGTAATACAGAAGCCTAAGAAAAAAATTACAAATTGAAAGAAAGATTTAGCCTACATCCCAATCATGAAACCACTTTTAGTTGCCACGAAGTTTAGTGGAGGGAATGCGTGTTTTACATGATTTGTTCTTAAATTATGTATTCTATAGGCAACTTTGAGATAGCAGTGAGTGAGTTAACTATGAACCACAGCACAATTATGGACTGCTTAATACATTATTTCAGAGTAATGTCTGAGACAGGTTTTCAAACATAACAATGACAAGTAGGCCTATACAATCCCTCTCATATGTTGGCTAACTGGAGTGTGTAATGAAAGAGGTGGAGCAGCGAGAGACCTGGTACATTGCACATCCTCAAGAAACCTGATTGGACAGACATTACACTACACTACATTACACTATAATAACCAACATGATTATACTCTTGTGTTTTCCTATTTCGTGAAGTGTTGACTTTAGCCCACTGTGACCAACATGATCAGTTTCTTTCTGTATTAACCTGTGTTCTCCAATTTCCAACCGTCTGTCTGTCTGTCTGTCTGTCTGGTGTCTCACCCCTGTGGCCATCATTTGGTAATTATTTGTATGAAAGAGTCAGATTCTGAATTAGCCTACTCATACTTGGAGGACCTGCACCCTCTGTTTTAGAACCCATTTAATCGTGAGTGTGTCTGCAGATTGTCCCTTTTAATGTTTTGACCTAGATGTGGATGAAGTTCATGTTAATCCCTGATTGACAAATCATGTGCACGGATTTCCCTTTAACTTTTTAAGACTCAACTGGAATCTGAACATTTGATCCCTCCCCCATCAGCAACAGCAGGTTTATGACCAGTTCTGCTGAGTGCACTGATTTGTCTTCCTGTAAGTTTCCATTAGGTACGAGGCAGTGGTGGAAAGGAACTCAGCACATTTAACTAGGTGCCATTTTAAAGTACTTACTTGAGGTTAAAGCTTTCATCCAAAACATATGAGCACCTTTAGTACCCTTTAGATTATATGTAGGCTAACATATAGTTACTACCAGCAGTATTAGCTCCTCATCACAGCATACACATACATCATGAATCCAATAATATTGCCATAGCGAAGCCGCATGAAACTGATGACATCATCTTCAACGCAAATTGCGGACGCTATTGAGCTTAACTATTTAAAAATTGCGGGTTTGCGCAGGATGTCCACTGTTGCGATAGAGATGATTCTCTCTGATCAGTGGTCAGTTTTTTAACTCCATCTTTTAGTATTTGCTCAGCTCACTTGGAACCTTGAGGTGGTGGTACCAAAAAAAGTACCAGGTACCAACCAGGCACGATCTACAACTTTTGTCAATGGAAAACCAAAAAGAGCAAGTCAAGTGTAGTTGAGTTGTACCATACAGTGAAAAAAAGGCATTAGTTTGAATTTAAAAAATATAGAACCAAAGAAATTAGGCCTATTCATGGGGCCAGTGTCAGCACTCAAACAACTATCCAAGGGGGCACATATATAATATATTTATATATATATTTTTTTAAAGATTATTTTAGGCCTTTATTTGATAGGACAGCTTGTACATGAAAGGGGAGAGAGCCGGGGAATGACATGCAGCAAAAGGGCCGCAGGTTGGAATTGAACACGCTGCAGCGAGGACTGAGCCTCCTCTGTACATGGGGTGCACACTTTACCAGGTGAGCTAAGGTTTAAAATGATGCTCCTATGGTGCACTGCAGGTATCATATTTGAAAAACCAACACCACAGAACCAGCAGTATTTTAGGAAAAGGTCACCATTTAGGCAAATAAACTGTATATTACAGATAACCCCATTAATTTGCTATACATTTCTAAGTAAGTAGCCTACGCTTTAAAGATACCGCCCATTTATTTTCTATACATTTCTAATATAGAGTAGCCTATAACATTACATATGGCAGGAGGGCAACTGTTGGATGTGTGGTGCTGCTTTTCTTAGTTGGTTGCCAGTAGAACACCAGTATAACCACTGGGGACAAGCCATCTCACTGGTGAACTGTCTCCCCTGTAAAGATTAACAAATCCCCTACTGTATATTAATGCTATTCCAACACTGCATAAGTCAGTGGCCAACTTGGGCCACCCCAGTCAAAAAGTCTGGACACACCACTGTGCTCAGGTCTGTTTCCCTGGCCCAATTAACCTTGGCTTCTTCTATATATTTCTTAAAATACCCTTTAACACTGTCAAATAAGAGCAGTTTTGTGTCCGGAATACAGTAATTCATACATGACATCTTTGCCTTTATTCCAGTGCAATGCTGAGTGTACAAAATTATTTTTCCCCTTAGGAAGACAAGACAATGTTAGTATTGTTTTCTTCAGTTCTGACATCAAAGCAGAACAGCGGAGTGTACTTTGACTCTAATGCACAATGGTGTAGTAGTTGGAGAAGAGTTCCTCCCCTACTGTAATGTCTCTGAGCGATACAAGGACAACACAGCGGAGAGGCCTCTGTGTGTCATGGCTGTAGTTGACATTTGGCAGATACAAGCGGAGCTCGATGGGAAATGTGTCCGGAACGTCATACTCCTGGTAGCACACGTTAGCAGGCAACTCATTTGAGCAGTTGTTCACATACTGACCAACAGCAAGTGGGTTTTGTGGACTGGCTGTCAGCCAGCTGGTGTCACTCATCAGGAAAGGCCCTATTCTGTCCCTGCCACTGCATGACTTGAACACCATTTTGGATATGCCTTTGTCATTTCCATCAACCAAGACACCATCAATACACCTGAATAAAAAAGGGTTTCTGATGGACTGGAGGAGAATTGGCTCATATGCTTGATATACTGTACCAGGATACATAGCCACTGTAGCTCCTTTGGGTACAAATCCTTTGGTAACAAACACTCCAGTTCCTGCAAAGGGCAAAGTGCTAGGTTTCCGGTCGATGCAGAATCCAAGAGACTGTAACATGGCATCATCTCCACACACTGGATTTCCTCCACACTGGTGTTCTTCACTTGTTACCTGTCTGAGAAAGTGGGTTTGAGCTGCTCGGAGTCCCCCCTTATTTGCCCCATTACTGAGCAGGACTCTGAAGAGCTGCAGCAGGCTCTGCGAAACCTCCTCATCTGGGACCTGTTTGTCTTTCGAGCGCTCCTTCACCTGCCGCAGCGTTTTCTCATTTTTAGACAGGTTCAGTACAACCCATGGGACAAATCGGTGTCTGTACGATTTCCATTTGTTCTGAAATCTTTTTAGAGCAGTTCTGAACATCCAGATCGACGTCTGAGAGAGCTCGGACATGGAGGAAGAAGCTTAGTTTTAGAGTCTCTTCCTTTAAAGTTGCTCCAAAATAAAAAGCGCACTTGTTAATATATCCAAATTCGTCTCAGAACTCTCAAACTATGATAACGTTTTTTTTTTCCCACTTTACGACAAATGTGTATAATGTGTTAGCAAATGGGAAAAACATCGAACAATTTAACACTTTAAGATATGGCTTAGTCAAGGAGCGACCAAACATATGCTTTTATTTTTGATATACGATGCTTCAACCGGAAGAAGTTTTTACGTGACTCGAAAAAACTTCACATGCATTAGCCAGCTGGATGGGAGGAAAGGGAGTCGGGCAAAGACAAACATGGTAAGAAATTACTGTTTTTATTCTGGTGCCGTGATGTAATCATAAACTATTACTTTCGGGTGATAAATATAATAAAAAATGCTGCGCTAATGACCTTTACATAATGAAAAGAAACGTAGCTCTCGACGTTAGCATTAGCTCGCCTAGTTAGCTAGCTAGCTAAGCTTGCTAGCCTTTAAGCCAACTGACAAACAAAATTGGCCAACGTTACACACACACTGCAGCAGCGTAAGCTATGTATTGTTGTCGACAGGATTTTATGATTAGCTGTATTGTTCAATGTTATCATAAATGTAAAGATACTAGCTAGCTAGCCAGTCAGTCAACACATTGCAAGTCGGTGTATGCTGTCAGGATAGCATGTTATTGCTGTTTTTTAAATGTGTTAAACCATGGTTCGGTGTTTATGTAACGTTAGCTAACAACTAGCATACACTTCGTGGTTATTTTGGGTTCATTTTGGAGTTCGGCAGTTGGATATTTCGTTGTTAGCGACTGATATAAATGGTTATTTCAATAGATAAGTGATGTTATTGCAACAAGTGTTTTGTATTTCTTTGTGCAGAACAAGCTGAAGTCCTCACAAAAGGATAAAGTTCGTCAGTTCATGATTTTCACACAATCCAATGAGAAAACCGCACTGACCTGTCTGTCACAGAATGACTGGAAACTAGATGTTGCCACTGACAAGTTTTTCCAAAATCCAGAGCTCTATGTTTCAAATCTAAAGGGGGCCTTAGACAAGAAGAAGCTTGATCAGCTGTACAACAGATATAGAGGTATGGAAAGCCTATTGAATGTGTAAGAATAAAACTCCACAGTTATGGTCAATGCAATTTTCAGCTTGTTACAGTAAAGGGATTATATCGCAGTGCAACACTGAAAACATTGAGTGTTATTTATTGAAAGTTGTCCATCTGGCTCTGAAGTAAATGACAAAAGCACACTTCACACTCTGATACTTAGATCCTCATGATGACAACAAGATCGGCATTGATGGCATCCAGCAGTTCTGTGACGACCTGGCTCTGGACCCAGCCAGTATAAGTGTACTTCTCATAGCCTGGAAGTTCAGGGCAGCAACACAGTGCGAGTTTTCAAAACAGGAGTTCATGGATGGCATGATAGAACAGGGGTGAGAATGTATTTTCAAGATGGCACAGTGTACTTTTTCTGTAAAGTGGTACTTATTATCAAACTAACAGTGATACTATACTATATATAATATGCTATGTATACATAGAGTTTGCTGCAAAAAAGTTTATATAGAGGTTCTCAGCTTTGTTTGGAAGATGTCAAATAAGTTACCATTATACATATGCATGCATCTTATGAATTGCTTAGTTTTACAACAAACAAAGATGAATGTACTCCACTGAAAAAAAACATTCCTCTTTGTCCAGCAAAACACAAGTCTGCTTTTGTGTCTCCCCAGGTGTGACAGCGTAGAGAAGCTAAAAGCTCAGCTGCCAAAGATGGAGCAAGACTTAAAGGACCAAGGGAAATTTAAGGACTTTTACCAGTTTACATTTAATTTTGCAAAGAATCCTGGCCAGAAAGGTTTGGGTAAGAACCTTTAATGCTAATCAGCATCAACCGTCTCTTTGTTATGTTATTGTTGGATGTTTATTGGCCTATTTTTGATTATCTTACAGATTTAGAAATGGCAATTGCATATTGGAATTTAGTACTGGCTGGAAGATTCAAGTTCCTGGACTTGTGGAACAGTTTTTTAGTTGTAAGTTGATAATCACACTCAAGATTACACTACAAACACAATTATAATCACGTCTCATTGACTTGCTTCAACTTTGCCCAAAATCTTTTGCAGGAGCACCACAAAAGATCAATTCCTAAGGACACTTGGAACCTCTTACTAGACTTCAGCACAATGATCACAGATGACATGTCGAATTATGATGAGGAAGGTTTGTACAGACACTCAGCTGAAAGTGAAACCGTTCATCACTGTGTGCATGCAAGCGCCTATGACCTGTAATTGTTCCCTCACAACTTATTAGATGAAGGGCCTCTACCCTGCTTCACACAGGCCTAGTATGGTTTTTAAGTATTAAAATATCAGATCAGTCCAGTTCCATAATCATGTCTTCATCCATGGTAGAGTCAATTAATTTAGTTTTGTTTGTTCATTCAATAGGTGCATGGCCTGTCCTTATTGATGACTTTGTGGAGTTTGCACGACCACACATCGGGACCAAAAGCACGGCAGTTTAAAGGCTGCTCTCACTAAAGGAACATCGATGTGAGGTTTCCAACAGAGCGCAGTGAACGGAGGACAAGGGGGCCGCACTGAGCTGAGAACTATGTTGCCTTTTCAACCCTCAGGACTGAAATATTTTACACAGCAGAGACTTTATATATGTGTGTGTGTATTTACATATATAAAAAAGGCATATCTCTTTGTTGGTCAACTTGTGGTGGTCTGGAACTTTTATCTAAAGTATTGGCTTTTGTGTGCGCTCAAGCCAACTAGAGAGGAGTCTCCTCCTCTCAAAAGCAGGTAATGTTAGATAGACACACTTTTGAATTGTAATCTAAACAAGAGGGTTCATGAGGGGATGTTGTTCTTTAAATATTGAATTTTAATACTTGTGTGCATTCCTGATTTTGTTTTTGTTTTGATACATTTGTGCGATAAGTCAGTATAAAACATTGATTGTAATTTTTTAAGCATAATGCTGTTTGTTTAAACACAAATGTATAAAGATAAAATAAATGTTTCAATTTGGTATCTTTAAAACTAACAGATCTGTCTGTTTCTGTATTCTGAATTGCTGTATGAATGTTTTGATTTAAACTAGGAAAAAAGGAAGATGTCTTTGTTTTTCTCACTGCAATACAAAGCTGCTTTGTTAATGATTGAGTAGAGCTTATGGTTTATCATTAGCTGGTAATTGGTCCTAAACTATTTAAATTTTCTTTAAAGTTGGAGAGGTCTGTATAAGCTGAAAGACATGGATTCTTGCATACAAAGCCTATATTATAGTTAATCATTCAGTAATGTTGACAGGGAATAAGCTAGATATGTTTTGAAAAGCTCAATAATGAAAAAAAATGACCCGCCAAGAGTGATCATGCTTTTAGGGAGATACCATATGCATAAGTTTAGTTAGGGTAGTGACTTTTGTGTGCTTTTCAACATACCTAACCATCTTTATACTGTAGCTATGTATAATAGGCTACGTTTTGAGTTACCTCAGAGTATTGCCTGAGTTGTATAGGTCAACAACGTTAATGTTGAATGCTTTTGGTATGTTTATATTAATGACGTAAAACGACTTGCAGCACAACGTGAGGTGAGGTGATGCGCTGCTGCCTCCTTGTGGTGACAACATTGTAAGACACGTGCGGTTGCTAGGGGCGACTGACAACAGACAGCGGTTGCAACAGTTAGCGACAGCAAACTGGAGAAAGAAACAACTGATAGCAGCGGTTAATTATAGCTAATCCAGCGGAAACAATTAGCTAGCTAGCTATTACTTTGAATTCTTTTGTTGGTTGTAGAGGCTTAGTCAAACTGCAGGAAAATGCCGAGCATTATTAATACAGTTTTATCCGAGATGGGCTGGGATGAGCGCTTTGCTATCCCCGAACCTAACGCTGAAAACAAGGCTTTGATAGAAGAGGTGAGTGTGGCACAGTTATATCATAGCTAAATTAAGTAAGAAATAAGAAACGGTTACAAAGTAACCGATAATTACTTAACCTAATGTGGTCATTGGATGTTTGACATTTAACGGGTTAGATTTCTTTAGGGACTGTCAAAAATGACTAGCTAGCTATAACCTAACGTTAAAATAAGAGGTTTTACTGTAAATGTTTATTTGAAAAAAAAAAAATATTTAATCAAAAGTCAATTTAATGTTTTTAGTGTGACATAAGGACTCATGATTAATGTAACGAAGTCTTATATCTTTAGAAGTTTTTCTTCTTATAAATTAAACAACATGCAACACAGTTAAAATATTAAAAAAATCAAGTGTCTCAGGAATTGAAAACTGGCAGATATAGCTAACCTTTTAAAACGTGTGAAAATTTGCTCTGCGGTTCCTGTATTACCAACATGTTTACATGTTTGTAGTGTACATATTGAATGTTTACATATTTGCTTAGTTATTACGTGGGAAAGAAATTCTCTATATTTCTGGCAGTCATGTTTCTCAGTGGTAGGCTACTGAACTGTGGTCAGTGTTGCCTGTTTGAACCATTGTCTAAAGTAGGATTTCTTTCTTCAAATAATGGAATTCATAGATTCCAGGTCATGTGGCACACTATCAAAATCTTTTACTACATGTAGGCTCACGTGAGACCTATTGCTCTACACTGCAACCATATTGTAACAATTACATTGTAAGCATTTAGACGGCATGGCTCTAATGCCTGGTTGTAAAGTTTAGTCAACATGCATTGGGCAACTGCCAAAGTGTTTTTAGGTAAATTTTGAATCCGTTCATGTGTGATAGACAAATGTTTCTAACTGCATGTAGTGAAAGGCAAATCATGCGAGATAGCTCACAAGAACAAACATGCTGCAGACTGTATGTCCTATATGTTATTATGCTTCCTATATGTTATTATGCTTTTAATCTGATGACCTTCTGAACAACAGATTCGTAAAAAAGAGACAGAGTCGGTGCATCTGGAAAACAAACTTGAGAGAAACAAGGATCAAAAGCAGTTAATGACCGAATTCCTCAAAAACGCTAAACAAGAGCTGGAAAATACTGAGGTAGGTATATCAAAACATGTTTATTATTTATGTGTCAGACAGGTGTGTCTCTCTTCTGGTAATTGGGTTATGGTTAGGCTATGGTATGCATTTCTCGATGTGATTTTTCTGCACATAGGCCCTGTGCAAGGCAAAGGAAAGAGATGAAGAGTTGGAGAAACACCTCACCTCCCTTGCAGAAAGAGAGACAGGTCGCCTGGCACAAGAGATTGCTAAGATGGAGAATGACCATAGATCTTTAGCAGAGAGGAGGAACATGCTCGAGGTCTATACCATCCACAACACTTTAAACATAGAATCAACTATAGATGCCAAAATGTGCTAGTTAACCTTTGTCCATATCCTCAGAACCATATCTTCAAGGCCAAACAGAAGCTAGAGGAGTTTAGGAACCAAATGAACTGGGACCAGCAGACCATGGATGGCTTTTTAGAGGAGTCAGCATGCAAAGATGAGGACACAATGGCCATCATGAAGTACGCCCAGCAAGATGAGCAGAGGATCAAGGTGAGGAGAAAAGGGTTGTATTAAATAATTCTGTAATTGTTTACAACACTGACTTATCCTGAGCTAATACCCGTATAACCTCTCTTGATACAGTCACTCACTCTGGCTATAGAGAAGAAGACACTGGAGGCCAATGAAAAGCGCAAAGCACTTGACAAAGAATTGACTGAGACTATATCTGCACAGGTACTGTAAGAAAACACTGTACATTATCACTGTTTATATGGCTGAAATGTGAAGTCTTTGAGCCACAGATGGTCACAATGTAGATAAGAATACACTTCTGCTTTCTGAACAGATTGCTTTGGATAAAACTACAGAAAATTTGCAGCAGGCCCACCTGGAGACACAGCAGCTCATCCACCAGTGGGAAAACACCATCAAGCAGATGAAGCAACGAGACGCTGAGATGCAGCAGTGTGCTCTGGTAAAGACTGTGACCTTGCACTTCTGCTGGTAAAAGATGTGCTGACTCAAACTAAAGCATATAAACCTCTGAACAATAAAAGCTGATGAATGTAAACACACTTAACGGTACACAAGTGTTTGTATTCCTGTCATTTTTACTTCATCCATCCAGCAACTTGCCCAAGCCAACCAGAACATCAGGGAGAGAAATTGCACCATTACAGAGAAGAAGCACTTGCTGGACACTCAGAGGAACAACAACAAGGAAACGGAGAGGAAGATAACAATGGCCAACCGACAGGCTGTAAAACTGCGGGAGGATTTGAAGGAGCAGGAGAATAACTGCAGCAGGCTGAAGGACGAGGTCAGCGTTTCAAAGCTTTTGAACTACCAAACTTTTGTCATGAGAAAATCCTGTTAACAAATATTTTCAGTTGTGGGCATAGCTGAAAGAATGTTCCAATTTCATCAGAAGAGTGAGCAAATCGATTCTTATGTGTTTTGCAGCTGGATAGTTGCAAAGGCACACTGGACAGAGCAACCTCCGATGTGGAGTCGGTGACGTCCCACATAGCCAGAATGAAAAAAGACATCCAGGATAACAATGACAAGTCAGTGACATCTTACATGTGTCTGTTGCTAAATTACCACTCTAGCTTTAGTAGACAAGCTCTGTCTGTACATGTGTGTGTTGTAGACTCAAGCAGGCCAGGGCCTACAATGTTGCGCTGGAAGAGAAGCTGAAAGTTGTGACTCAGACCGCCCTTAGTGAGGAGGAGAGAGCTGCACAGATGGATCACCTCCTCAATGATGAGGAACACGCAATCAAGGTAAGCAGCCTGACACTTCTGAACCATAAACTCTTACTGTGCTTTGTTGGCAACAGAGAACTGTTGTTGTACACGTTACAACTTTTTATTTTTTCGGTTCTTCATCTCAGTGCTGATGGCTTTTGGACACAATCAAAATATCAACTTCTGTTTCCTATGTTGGCGTAGCCATGAATTTAAAGCTGCACTGAAAGCTCAATGCATTACTCGAAAAATGTTTCATTTATATTATGATTAACAGCTAATATTCTCTTAAAAAAACACAACACAAAAATTGACCATCAAAGATGAGGCAGTAAAGAACCATGCTCTTTGCTGTGAAGACACAAATACATTACCTAAACAAACTTAAACTAAATGTGAACTTAGAAGACAGGGCTGGGCAATATATCAATATTATATCTATATCATGATATGAGACTAGATATCGTCGTAGACACAAGTGTTGTCTCTCCTGGTCAGTATGTGAACTTACCAGACTGTTCTAGCTGTTCTATTATTTGCCTTAGTTTACCCATGTAGTCATTAAATCCACGTAACTGATGATTAGATATCAAAAATCTAATTGTAAAAATATTTTGTGAAAGCACCAAATGTCAACCCTACAATATCGCCACAATATCGATATTGAGGTCAACAATGTCGTGATATTTGATTTTCTCCGTATTGCCCAGTCCTATTAGAAGACCCCAAACTTCACACACTAATTAAAATGTGTTTTTGGAATCTGCGCTACGTATTACAAGGCCATTTTTATTGTACTCAAAATTATATAATACTGTAATACTACTGTGTAACCCTGTTTTGGCCTGTGCTTTGCTATAGGAATTGGATGTCCAGCTGCGTGACTGCAGGGAGGAGCTTTTTGTCGTAAAGAGCGTTTGCAGGCCCTCAAGACCAACGAGAAGAATTCTATCTCTCAGGTTTCGAGGAGTAAATCCACCATCACCAGCCTGGACAGCCAGCTTAGAAAACTGGAGAAGGAATTAGTAAAACAGCAGATGATCACGAGTCAACAGGCACGCTTATCAAAAACACACACACTCTTCTACAATCCCACTACCCAGCTTTCCCTAGGTTGGTGCTAGACTCTGCAATATGTATATATTCAGATTTTCCTTTTCACTTTGCTGCATTGTGTATAGGATTCCCAGATCGTCAGCCTGGGTAGAAAACTGGCACGGCTGCAAGGTGAAGCTCACTCGGATGATAAACAAATGCTAGACACAAAGATCGCTGAGCTGACCAAAGCCCTAGAGGAGAAGAAGGAGACGGCCAAGATGCTTACCAACACACTCAAGGAGTCTGAGGTCAGTCTGATTGTTTGTCACCTCACCATACATGCATTTTTCACACACTGAACCAGTACAATAATTCCATCACACACGTGTCTTTGTCCCTGACAGAATGATATTCGCTATTTGAGGAAAGAGATGGAGAAGTCAGAAGCTCAAAGGAGAGATCTGACTAACAAGGTGGAGGAGCTCTTGCTACTCCGTAACACCAATGAAAAGGAGCTGAAGAGACTCAGGCTCAGGAAACAGGTAACTGATGTCACAGCAGGTGTCATGAAATCACTTGAGTCCCTGACGTGTCGACTTGCTGTGTTCAAATTGTGTTTAGGAGATTAAACACAAATGCTTCTTTTCAAAGTTATATCTCCCTTTGGAAGGTCATTCTCTTTATATACTATAAATAATTATTTGATTGACAGAAAAGTAATTGAGGCTCAGTAAGTCATTAATCAAGTAAAAATTACCAAACATTTAGTGGTTATAGCCACCCAATTGTAAAAGAATAAATTTTTTTATTTATCTCTTTTGCATATAATTGTAAATTAAATAGCTTTCAGTTGGTCAATGGAACCATTTGGCAACTTTTTAAAAGTAAACTTTCCATTCAGAATCTTATTGGCATCCATTTCGGCATCTCGTGCTCGCCATCCACTCAAAATGTAACGTTAGCCTACTACTCTTTGGCCTGGTCGCAAGCCCAAAAAAGTGTGTGCGGCGTGCCTGTTGTTTTGTTTCCGGTCTAGCTAGATCCGGTGTGGTGTTGTAGTTTTTCTAACTTTACTAGTTGTTGCAGCATGTGAAAAAAACTACAAAGTTTGCTAGGCCAAAAAGAAGGTTAATCTCGCGATAAAAAAATTAATGCGTTTAACTGACAGCACTAAAAATTACCAAACATTTATTGGTTACAGCCACCCAATTGTAAAATTATTTATTTTTTATTTTTCTCTTTTGCATATAATTGTAAATTAGATAGCTTTCAGTAGGTCTGACAAAATAAGTAATAATAATTTTATTTTGAGATTCCATTTTGGAATCTGCCAACTATTAATGGAGAAAAAGTACATAGGGCTGCCTGAAACTAACAATTATTTTCACTATCAATTATTCTGTCAAATATTTTTGGGATCAATCAGTTTGCCAGGACCTTAGGTGACACCATAAACAGTCCCAATGCCCAATTTCATTTTACAAAGATATTAAACAGAGAAAAACAGCTAATCCTCACATTAGAGAAACAGGAACCAGCAAATGGATTGGCATTTTTAGTCAGGCAAGCAGAATAGGCCCTACGGATTGCAATCTGGGTCTGCCGAGGATTCTTCCTAAAAGGGAGTTTTTCCTCGCCACTGTCGCAACAGCCACTGCTAATGCTTGCTCTTGAGGGAATTACTGTAACTGTTGGGGCTTTGGAAATTATAGAGTGTGGTCTAGACCTACTCTATCTGTAAAGTGTCTCGAGATAACTGTTGTTATGATTTGATACTATAAATAAATTGAATTGAATTGAATTGAATGTCAGCCAGTTGCTCGGTCCAGACTGAAACTGATTCCATTAGTCAACCAGTTGCCAGGAAACCAGGAAGTAACTTCTCCCGGATAAGAAATGGTCCAGCACAGAAATCCATGTAAATTGCATAAAATTCTAATGACTAAGCTAAGCTAACAGGCTGCTGGCTTCAGCTACATATTCACTGTATATTGACACAAGAGTCGTATTGAGCTTCTCATCTATCTCTCGATGAGAAAGCAAACAAGTGTTGTTACCAAAATGTTGGATCCTTTAAACAATAAATCGTTTATCCAAATTGTTGTCAGTTAATTTTCTGTTGACTGACAAATCAATTAATGGCCTATTCAGTTCAGCACATTATTATTTATTGACATTTTATAGATGAAATGAGTAATGACAAAATAATTAGATAATGCGATAATCTGAATAATTGTTAGTTACAGCTGTAATTATCACTATTTGAATGTCAAGGCAAGCTGCCCACCAATCAACCTCAGATGTCAGCTGTATCTGTAGACACCAGATACCAAATAGCTGATGTCATCAGTCAGCGAATTATGTTTTTACACAGAAAATATCATCAACAGTATCTATAAAAAATTAGCAACCACTAAGCACTATGTTGACTTTATATGTTCCTCATCAGGACAACATGGTGGAGCACAACGTCATGAAGATAGAGGTCAAGCGTATGAGGGATCTGCTGTATAACAAGGCGGGCAGCGTGCTGTCCCTGGAGAAGAGGAAGCTGGAGCTGCAGAAAGCCATAAAGGACAGGGAGGAAGAGGTCAAGGTCTACAGAGAAATGCTCAGCCAGCAGCTCAAGATCAGTGAGCAGGAGAGACAGAGACTCAGGTAAAAACCCAGCTGTGACCCTAAATCTCACATTTCTGCAGCCTTTGCTCATCTAGCCGACTATTGTCCATACAATCAAAGAGATAAAACGTTGCTCTCCGTTGTGAATAATGTCATACTTGCATGAGTTTGAGAAAATTTAAAAAAAAAAAAACTTTTGCAAAATTGTGGTCTTTGTTAAGTAAAAAAAAAAAAAAAAAAAAATAAAAAAAAAAAAAATTTTTTTTTTTTTTTTTCTCCCCCCGCCAGAGTGATAGAGGAGAAATCACAGGCTTACTACATCACAAAGGTACAGTAAGAGGTCTTTAAACACCCCACTGGGTTACATACAGAGTCTGTTGAAGCTAAACTGAGATAGATGTGTCCCTGCAGTGCACACAAGCACTTTGAATCACTGCTGTGTGCTTTTCATCAGGCTGCACAAGAGAAAGAGGAGCTCAAGCGGAAGGGAGACGGTCTGGATGCTAACATCCGCAAGATGGAGCTGGAAAATAGAGCTCTGGAGAACACCATTCAGTTGTTCAACAACAGTAACTCAGCATTTCGCAAATCCCTCAACAAAGTAAATGAATCCAGTACGTATGACCAGGTAGACTGAAATAAACTAAACTAGGTATCATCAGTAGGAAGTTATGGTATTAATGTTGTTGATTTCTCTTCATCTGTTCAAATCAACAGAGCAGCGACCATTGATCACAAAGTCATTTAGACTGTTTTTGTTTTAGGTCCAGAGCACCAGGAAAAACTGAAGCTGGAAGAGCAGTTGAGGGCGGCTGAAGAGATGCTGAAGTATAGGAAAAGACAACTCCAAGAGCTCCAACAGGACTTACAGGTTATTCCTTTTTATAGCCAGTGTAGAGCGCATTACAATTACTTCCTAAATACCAAATACCTCATCAGACACTTATCCCATAACAATACTCCTCTATTAGTGTTACATTTAGAATCCCTCCTCCAAAAGGTGTCCTACTATGGTACTGTCAACAAGTTTTTATTTGTTGCCTATTCCTTATTTATTACTAGTATGATAGTCAACCTTCTGATGCTCACAATAGTTAATAGTATAAAGTAAGTGTTTATGTCCATGAACAAGAATTCAAAGTTACTTACTGACCACTAACAATATGTGAAACATCCCTCTTTATTTATTATTCTCTATTTATTTGCCATTTTTGATGATCTTCTTTCTACTTCCTTCCTGTCTCTCTTCTTCAGTATTATACAAGTAGCTTATTGTCTTATGTAGGTGTGTCCCTGTGAGACGATTGGGTTATGAATAAAGTAGCTTGCGCGTGCGTGTGTGTGTGTGTGTGTGTGTGTGTGTGTGTGTGTGTGTGTGTGTGTGTGTGTGTGTGTGTGTGTGTGTGTGTGCCGCTCTCCATTTCCAGGACATGAACAATACATTGGAGAGTCTGCTGCAAGAAGAGCAGATGGAGAAAGATAACATAGAGCACAAACAGTCACTCATCAGTAAACTGAACAAAGAAATCGCTTCCCAGCAGGAGAAGGTTGTCAGAGCCACAAAGCAGGTTTGATGTCTCCCTGTCCCACTTTCTAAAGGAGCAATGTTGTGTGTGTATATACAGTACAGATATCCTTGACTACAAACATTTATAAGCAGTCACCATAATCACATTTTAATTTTGTGTTGTCCTCTGTCTGTCTGTTAGTGCTCTAAGCTTACCAAAGAGATCCGCTTGGCAAAAAACACCAAAACTGAGACTTTCGAGGAGAAGGACATTAAGCTGAGGGAGTTAAAAGAATTTAATAAGAGTATCAACAAGATGCTGAATGTGGCCATGGATGAAACCCCTGACCTCAGATCAGTGTTGGAGAAATACTTCCAGCAGGTATAAAACAATTGACACTGTTGTTTTTATATTCAGAGGACAGAGGTCCCATATCATGCTCATTTTCAGGTTCATCCTTGTATTTTGTGTTTCTACTAGAACATGTTTACATGCATTAATGTTAAAAAACATTATTGTACTCATACTGTCTGTCTGAATATACTTGTATTCACCCTCTGTCTGAAATGCTCCGTTTTAGCGCCTGTCTTTTTAAGCCCCCCACCCAAAAAAAGCCCAGTCTGCTCTGATGGGTCCGCGTTTACATGTTTTCCACATCTGCGCTCTTGGCGTCTCTGCACTGTCATTGCAGCCGGGCAATAACTGTAACTGCACTGTAACGGCACTTTCTACCTCTATATAGTATGGCTGTGAGAACACAACCACACGGAAATCCTGATGGCTTGTTTAAAGGCACCGTGTTTGAATACAGGCTGCGTGCATTTCTCTGTGGAATGAGCATTTTGATACCTTCACAGAATTTCTATAGCACGTAGACATGCTTTATAATAAAAAAGAGATTTTACCTTTAAGTGATGACAGGCTGTGGTCATTTATAGTCATTTATGGAGTTGCAAAAACATATATGCCTTAACTTTGAGTGTTTTTCCTCTCTCAGGCCCATTTGTCTCTTCCATCTCCGTCTTCTACTCCTTCCAGCCATCGGAGCTCCATAAGCTCTGCCCGCAGCTCTGCCTCTCTCAGGTCAGACTTGATCAATTCTTAATAAAACCTCTTCTCCAGAGAAGTGATAGTGGAGGTTAGAGAAATAATGAGGGCTTGTTGTCAGATGGTCGTGAGTTTGAACTATTGGACTGATCATAAAAGTGAGCATGAGGAAAATAATTGAATACTGCTCTTGTCAATGGAATATAATCAGTCAGCTGAGAAAGACTGTTGCACTGGTGTGCTGCTCCACAGTCTGATGGAGAAATATTCTGGAAAAAGATATTCACTTGTCTTTATCTGTATGAATAAATCACATGGGTATGTCACCCTGTGTACTTCTATCATGCAAAAAATTGGAGACTTTTTTATGCTGCTCTTCCTCTGTATCTTGATGGTGTTTTTCTTTCTGTACTGTAGGTCTTCTGCGTCCTCAGCCGGCAGCAGCCCCAGGGCCTCTGCACTTCACTCCCCCGTGCTGAAGACTGTGCAACTGGGCTTGGATCTGGCCATGACCTCCCCTCCCCTCACCACCTCCGGACGTTCCAGTTCTGCGAGCAGCAGCAGCAGCAGAAAGTTAAAGAACCCATAATGATGGCCGATTTATTCTTTATTTACGGATGTAATGTCATACTGTATTTTAATGCATTAAAAATCTGTTATTGTTAATTTGGTCTTATTCTGTAACACTTTAAAATAAGGTACACAACATTTGAATTGTTACAGGGAAACAAATGAGGAATAACAAACTGCTAGTGAACCATTAGTTAATGAGTAACTCCTAAACAAATTTTAAAGAGCAGCTAATGCTCAGCTATTATCAGTTAATATTTGCTTTTAATAAAAAAAGAAGGAACATGATCCTTGTTTTTTATTTCCTGTTTTTGGTTGTTTGTTTTGCACATATTGGAAGAAGTACGAACAGTAACGTTACAAACGGTACATCATAGTGGTGATTATTGTAACAGTTTCAGAAATAAAACACAAATAATCCAAATGGATCACTATCTGTCAGTTGTCACAGCACATTAATAAAAGCATTTAATTACTGTAAATGAGATGCATTCTCTCTGGATGAAATGTTCACAGCAATAATAAAATAAAGAGCAAGCTAGGTAGGCTAGCCAGGTAGATTAGTACCTAATTAAACTAGTTTCCTAACAGGCTAATTACTGAAATTAGTTTTTACCAGCATTACCGCAGCACAATGAATAGCCTACACACTTAACTAAACATGCAATGTCATGAAATACAGATAATCTAGTGGGAAGCCGCAGTAAACCCATAATTTCAAAATAAAGGTATCTTACAGTTTTTTAAAAACTGCTTACACACAAAATCTTTACATGTTGCACGATCTTTGACTAAGTTTTCAATTGCATAAAACACTTTTTTCAAAAACACTAAACAATTCTCTACCTAAGACACAAAAATCTAACAGTTATTGATTTGCTTTCCTTTTCTAAACACAACCAATCAAAATGCTACACTTATTCAC
Source organism: Perca fluviatilis (assembly GCF_010015445.1). Lineage (NCBI taxonomy): Eukaryota > Metazoa > Chordata > Actinopteri > Perciformes > Percidae > Perca > Perca fluviatilis. Next base: position 15,432,560 of record NC_053122.1, read on the forward strand.
CAGGGGCCTGTTTCACAAAAGCAGAATATCTAAATCCAGGATAACTGATAAAGCGAGGCTTGACCTAGTCTAATCTGTGCATCCTGGCTTGGTGCGTTTCACGAAGGCCGAGCCAGGCTGAGGAGGAGCGACTAGGTTGAGCCAGGCTGAAGTAATTCAGATAGATGCGCGTCCACGGCTTTCCTCAAAAGACCAAGAGGTCGATCACAGATTTAGTGATGCCAAAATGGAGAATACGTATTGTACATACTTTATACAGAGTGAGCAGCAGCTTCTTGTGGAAGTATGATGACGTGAAACACATGATTTGTATAAAAAGAAAAGAAACACGGCCGCTGTAATGAAACAGCGAGAAAAAGCGCAGCAGACGATCACGGACCGACTGAATGCAGCCTAAACATAACTAACCACTGCTCTGAATTGAAACCGTCATAATCATACCATCAAATTCGGCTATTAGATCATTTTCACAAATTAACAGTTGTACTCTTTGCCTTGAAATTTACCATCAAGATCAATTTTCTACAACGCTAAAATATGATGCGTAAATATCTCTTTCACTCTGTTCTCCCTTTTTTTTTTTTTTTTTTTTTTTTTTTTTTTTTTTTTTTTTTTTTTTTTTTTTTCTGTTTCTTCCTCTTTTTCTCTTCTCTCTCTCTCTCTCTCTCTCTCTCTCTCTCTCTCTCTCTCTCTCTCTCTTATGGGCTAAAATATAAATTTCCTAAGTCATATTAACTTCCACTGCTCGCTTTTAATGCAAAGTGTAGCATACAACTGTTCGTTTTTGCAAATGACAGTGACTCATTGAATGGTTTCAGTTAAGAGCAGTAGTTCATAAATGGATATTTTTAGATAGCATTCAGTCTGTCCGCTATTATCTGCCACGATTTTTCTTGCGTTTTTTTTTATTTTTTATAGAGGACGAGTTTCTTTCTCTACATATTATATGCCTTGCTCCCTCATATACTGTATGGACATAGAAAATAAAGACACTGAAGAAATTGGACTAAAATCTAGAAACTATAAAGATAATTAAGTGATAAATTCCATGCACACTGTAAACATGAATGGAACAGAGTATATTCATCAGTTATTTCCCCCCAGCAAAAAAGTTCAAAAACCATTGAGTTGTCCTCTACCTGTTGTTATATGAATGTACAGTAGCCTACATCACTAGATAGTTACTGGTCCAGTGAACTAAGACTATCATTTGGGAGGATTGTACAATAAGAATATGTTCTTAAAATTGTTCAATCCTCCCAAATTATAGTCCCAGTTTACCACAACAAAATGCTGTGCTAAGAATTCCAAATACAATGCACATGAAAGAGGAATAAACACGATCCTTATTGTTAAAGAATAATAAAAAAATAAATTCTCAACTAAAATAATTCAAGGTGCATTGGTCAACTATAGAAATGTACAGCATTGTATATATTGCCCTTAGTAACAGACTTCATTTGAAACACATTTGAAATGTTATCAGCCTTTTCTAATCATCTCAAAAACTGCCATAATATATTCATCAAACTTCTAACAACAATATGAACATCAGTCTTCATACAGCAATATAACAGTAACAATGACTGTCACATGAATAATTATAAAAAATAATGGTCACAATTTTAACTAATAACTTTTCTTAAATGAACAGCAATATGCTGTATTTTAATCCAGGCTGATAATAACAATAGGGTAAAACCAGTGCTGGGTGAACAGAAAAGGTTCCAGGATTAAATAAATCCTGGCTGTTAGCCTGGTCAGGAGCAGGCTAGCTGCACAGAATAAATCTCCATGGTGATTTATGTGCCTCCGCTTTTGTGAAACCGAGTCAAGGCTAAATTGAGCCAGGATAACTGGGAAATCCCGGCTTAATCCCTTATCCTGGTTTTGTGAAACAGGCCCCAGGTCCTTACATGTGCAAACACTAATTGCTTAAAGGTGCTCTAAGCGATGTCACTTAGGCTACATTTTTTGTCGCATACAGCCAACATCTCCTCACTGTCTGCTAGCTGCCTGTCCCCTGAAAACACTGTAAAAAACACGGTCTCTGTAGACAGCGCAGGCTCCACAAACGTCAACAAAAACAAACTGTGCCAACCTGCACCACGAAACATCAAAAGTGTTCCAGCCAATAACCGACAAGAAGGATTTGGGGGAGGGGGTTGGGGGTTAGTACACGGAAGGGAGAGGGAGGGGATGGGATGAGGAGGATGGAGGGGCAAGCTAGCTTCGTTTTCTTTGAAAATACTTTGAACGTCAACAAGAAGTGACATCACCCAACATTGCTTAGAGCACCTTTAACTGATCACTAACCAATCACTGCTTTAGTATAGATCTATACATAGGTCAAAGGTCAGATTACCTTTTTTGAACAATGGATGCCAAGTGAAGAGAAGAGTAGAGAGTGAAGGGAGTAGGAGGGAGAGGCAGGGGACGACGAGGACAAGTTCTAGGAGGAAGAAGAGGACGAGTTGAAAGAAGACAAGCAAAGAAGAGAAGGAAGGAGAGCCATCTCTGCTGAGATCAGCGCCACACTTAGTGATCATGTGATCAACCCCGGGTTGACCATGAGAGAAGCTGCACTGAGAGTCAAAGCCAAACTTGAGTCGCTTTACAGTGGTGTCCATAATTCAAACCTATTTTTATGGTTTTGTTTTCTTGTATGCTATATATACAGCACTGTGCTACTTACAACAGTAATGTTTTGCCAAATAAATATTTTCTGTTTCAACATTGCACTGGTGTTTACAGTGAACATTTCAACCCCTCTCAGCAGATTACTTTCACTCTAGAAATTTGTATGGAAATGTAGACATATACCTAAGAAAGACAAAAGAGCTTTAGATTTAGAGCAACAGTGTGTACATGGTATAACCAAAAATGTACTATTATGAAAAAAGTGTTTGCCATTAGTGTTTGCCTTATTTTGAGAGGTGCTCATGGCATTTTGAATGCAGTGTGTCATTTTTAAGGAGCTATAAGGCATTTTGCATTTGTGTGCGTGCAGTTTTGGGAATTGTGTGTAGAGTTTTGAAAAAAGGAGACAGTTTTGAAAACGTGTGTAAGCAGTTGTAAAAAACTAACGTGAGGTTGTGAAATTCTTCATAATAATTTGGTTTAATAGTGTCTAAGTATAGTATATTTGGGTCTAATTGGTTGGTTTCTAATAGTGAAATGTAGGCATATGGTGTTTTATTATGGCATAACTGTGTTGTTTAATGTCAGTAGAAACCAGGCTACATTATTTATATACGGTTTTGGTCGAGTTTTATACAAAGTGCAGTTATTACTTAGCCTACTAGTATAGGCTACATTTAAAAAAAAGAAAAGTGCGACCGAAAAAGGTTATTTTAGAGCCTACAAAACACACAGAGGGAGTGTGACTTCATTCTTTGCTCAGAATGCAATTTATCCATAATATCTGTAATGTAATATCTGAAAAAGCTCGTAGCCATCAAAACGTGGGAACGAATTGTATCTCGTGGCCACGCAATAGCATTTCTGGCCTCGATATATATTTTTTCTATTAGTGATCCTTCCGGGGCTCCGTACAAATCAGTAATCACACCTTTAGAAAGCACTTGCTTGGCAGACTAAAAAAGGCGAACTTTTCATATTTCATTAAAGAGTAATGGTTTTGTTTTAACCTTTGTCACATCATATGCTTGAGTCGCTCCTGACAAGGTTGTTCTTCGAGGTATTTCTGTTCAGGTGTTTAACTGACACACCCTCTGAATAATAAGGGTGTCGCTTCCTGATACACAACAAAGGTAACCAGCGACTCTGTGAAAGCAGACGGAACACGTTTCCACTACAGATTTCACTCTTTTTTTGGGGGAATAAACCTTGCAATGCTGCTGCTGATCCTGTTTGCTGGATGTCTGGCCACATGTGCCGCACAGACAAGTAAGTACACTGGCTGAAATCATTGGAAAATTTAAATGAGTTAAAAATACATAAGTAGCCTATAGGCTACATAAGTAGGCAACATTTATTAAGCTAAAGTTTGTAATAACAAGTTCAACCATCTAGATTTAAAATGTGGTCTTATAATTTCTTCTAATATTTTCCCATCCAACTCCTTTACCACTGACATGACAGCTCCTACTCCCGTTAGTCTTACGCAGTCAGTCCAGGCAACATCAGTCGTGGCACCTGGTTTGAACGCAGATGGTAAGTGCGTTTTAAGGTCGCACAATATATTTCAACCTGATGTCCAACATGATTTTAATGAATTTCCTTTTTATATGTCCCACAGCTGTAGCATTCCTCCGGGCAGCTGTTACGTCCGATTATGAGCTAAATGAAACAACAATAGGTCCAGCCCTGCTCCAGGTAACTACCTAACCTTGTTCCCTATCTTCACAAATCTCATGTCCATGAGACATGGTTGAGACAGACCTGAATATGATTTATTTAAAAATGATTTGTGTCTTTCAGCTGAAGACCCTTATCCAGCATCTCCAACCAGGTGTGGACTTCATGGTAACAGTAAAGAACATCACCAGAGTCTGAAACTTCAACTCACAAGTGTCTGTGTTTGGCAAGCCTTGAAACATGTGATTATAAAATAATAATATCCTCTATGTGAATGAGGAAGATCCTCAATGGAGTTTCTAATTTCACTTTTGGAGATGCCCCTGAAAATGCAACCTGCGTACCACCACTGAGGACAATATGTGAGTCTTGTTTAACTGACAACATTAAATTGAACAAGGCCTGATTAGGTCTAAAATTATAAAAGTACAGTTACTGCATTTGCTTTGATCTATCAAAGAGAGGTATGTAAAAAGGGATAAAGTCACATGTTTAATCAGAATTTGAATTAGGATGTTTTAAACAAGACTCACACATTTTCTGTGGTAATGATTATTGAAATAAACCCTATAACCCCACTGTGATGTACAGGATGTAGCTGATGTAAAAAAAAAAAAAGTTATTTAGGTGCATCCATTTTTATATTTAAAATGTGTAAATGTAAAGACAAATGTAAAGACAAAGACAAATTGTGTCTATTTTATAAAAAATAAATTGCTAATATCAACTTAATACTTGCTGTCAATTACAAACAAAGTAATGCAACTATATTTCCAGTAATATATGTCAAATCACCTTTTAATTGCCAAAGACACATGGTCACTGAGATGCTGTACATTTCAATTGTATGTAAGTGCATTGAAGAAATAAATCAGTAGCCTCGTAATCAGACTAAATTGTCATTTTGTTTCACTTCACTTCTACTACTCGAATCGCTGAACAATTTGGGCAGCGATTCAGAGATGTTAAACCAGGCTAATACATAAAAAATAGAAGGTTTTTTTGTATTAAAGGAGACATATTGTGCTAATTTTTTAGGTTCATACTTGTATTTTGGGTTTCTACCAGAATATGTTTAAATGCTTTAATGTAAAAAAAACCCATTATTTTCTTTATACTGTCTGTCTGACTATAGTCTATATCCTTTGCATTCCACTTCCGGGATTGCTCCGGTGCTGCAGGAAATTCCGCCGGATGCATATATTTACCGTTTCCTTCCACTTTCTTTGTGTTGGAATTTTAAATTCGGTGGGTTCATGAGGACTGTGGTTATCTGCTCCTCGGATCTCTGCAGGGTAAATTGAGACAGCTAGCTAGACTATCTGTCCAATCTGAGTTTTCTCTTGCAAGACTATTTTGCAGCGGCTCTGTGCGGAGTTTAGCACCGCCCATGACGATTGTGATTGGTTTAAAGAAATGCCATTAAACCAGAGCATGTTTTCCTCCCATCCCCGAATGCTATGTGGAGTAGCCAGACTCTCCTTCAGCGCGCTTTGGAGGAGGGTCTGGCAAAGCAAGACTAGTCTGACTATGCCTGTATTCACCTTCTGTCTGAAATTCTCCATCTTAACATCCGTCTCTTTAAGCCCCCGTCCCGACAAAGCCCAGTCTGCTCTTTTCGGCTTGCGAGAAAACTATGGCACACCCTTGCAAAGTTAGTTCTCAATTCGTGGGTGGAGATAAATTGATAGGGGTTTGGTATATTCTAATGATGCCGTGTTCACGCTCGTTCCGCGACTTCACGTCTATTCACGTCTTTACATTCATTTTCTATGGAATCACCAAATTTGCGGGAAACGCAACACACCATGAGCCTGCATGTGACTTAAACTCACATTGTATTTCATTGTGCATTGTACTGAAAAGCCACTTTTACTCATTCAAATCCAAATAGTTCGATAGTTTAAATTCAGAACCAGGAAGTGTACAACAGTGACACAACGGTTGTTTACCAGACGGGACCACAGTCGTCAAACAGATACAATTTCCAGAAACACCATGTTGTGGTAAGATGAGACAAAGGGAAAGCTTAGACAACATCAGGCCATTCATTGGTCAAAGGTCAGGGGACGAGAATAATCGGCTAGTCTCTAATAACCAAACCTGTTCATGTATAAATACGGTTGTGTCTCTACAGATTCTGGGAATCTAGGCAGCTGCATGATAAGGGAATATTTTGTTTCAGGACCGTCTCCTTTTGGAGGTCAGTGGAAACCAAGAAGAGGACAAGTTGACACACTTTTAGCATACTTCTTAGAGAGAGAGATAGGCTCAATTATTGTTTTAGGCAAGCATATGTGTTTACAGCGCCCACAATATCTTTGTTTACATTGAAGGTTCAACTAAACTTAATGCCTCCAGCATGAGTTTAAATGAATTGATACCTGAAGAAATGTTCTTGCTGCAGTTCCTCTTTCAGCCAGCAGAGGGAAACACAGGCTGAAGATGAAGGCTTTGACACAACTACTCATCCTGCTCATATTATACCTTTTTACCACCCAATACCTAAAACAAAGTATATTGGTTACACAATTTTTTTTCTTCTTTCATTTGTACACCTCTCAGTACTAAGCAGTATCTGTTCACTTCAGATGATACAAAGGAATCTTTTCTACGGGCACAGTCACGGTGCGTCACGCTCCATGACAATTGCTGTTTGTGTGGATCTGAATCTGTGTCATGGTATTAAACCAATAACACAAACTGGTTGTAGTCAGTGTTAGAACAAATAATCTCTTTAATCCAAAAGTCAGTGCTGCTGTCACCATTTGGTCCTCCAATTACATTAAACTGTTGTTATAATTTCTTAAACAAAGATTATTTTAAGATCAAAATAAATTAATAAAAATGTTCTACAACTTCTTGACTAGAAGAAATGTGTTCAAGGCTGAGTTAAAAGGGACACTCCAGTACACAAGCCTGACTTTTAGTCCCTATACGTCAGGTTCGAAAAACATTGGATCCTACGTTTCCCATGATGCAAACACATTTGTAACTCAGTTTTTAACACAGGCTTTCTCTTAAAAGTGGTCTCTAAGCTCAGAAAGGCCCTCTAGCGCCACATAAATCTATCTCACCGTTGAAAACTTTCTTCAGTTCCCCCTCCAGGCATCTGAAGTCTGTTATGCATGCAAAGTGTGGAAATTGAGTTGCATGAACATATCCATAAGAGAGAGGCCATGTCTTCTGTACCTGCAAGAGATTCTTTCTAGTTCTATTTCTGGTTCTATTTTTCTTGTCACTGATTATAGAACTTATGTTCCCGTGCTTGAATTAGGTTTGTTATTGATATGAATCTAGGTCACTGTTAGGGAGGCTATACCAGCAACAACAACAACAACAAAAATTGACTTAGGTAAGACTTCTGTCAAAGCATTCGTTTTATAGTATTTATCTTTGTCAATGTCAACTATGAAGAGCTTCTTTAGGATTTAAAGACAAATAATCATAATTTAATCCCCTGCAAACCTGAAGCTGCCATAACACATATTTCTTATGAAGTATGTGTCAAATGAATGTGTGCGTGAGAAAGGTGTCCCTTGTTGAGATGAACCCACAGAGAATTGTCTCCTGACTTAGCAGTTCCCCTCAGATATGGAACGATTTAGCGTCTTTCAGCTCATTGTTTTGGTGTTACAGCTGCACCTTAACTGTTTTGGTTCACTCTCAACGCTGTCACGTCGTTTCTAGTTGCAGCAGGCAGCTGTTTTCAGCAACAACAAAAACTCTCAAAAACCATTGCAGACCATCGACCCAGCACCAAACTGCAGGAAAGGTTAGCGAAGAGCTGATGAACGTGGTAAAGCATTTAACAACTGAAGAGCCAGGGAAGTCAAATAGAAGACAAATATCTCAAAACCTGCGTAAATAATACCAAAACTACATCTGCATGTACACACCACTAGAGGTCGGTGAGATATGTAATTTACTCAGTGTGATGATACTGTGTTTTACTCAAGTTCCACTTCTCTGTAAGTTCAAACTGACTTCATTGGACAGCAATGGCTGCAAACGGTATCAAATCGATCTAAAAACATTTTATTTACCCATTTTTTAAATGGTTACACAATCCATAGTTGAAAAATCGAATTGCTTTATAAAATAACTTAATCTGTGTTACTTCTGTTATTGATATGTTCAGTTTCCTCCACTTTCTTTCTCTCCCATGCTGTGGTCCGTGTTAAATCAATGTTGTACTGTCCTCTTTTCCAGTTTTCCACATGACCCGTGTGCTGCTCTTTTAAGCCCTCTGGACAGATCAAGGCGACACTCAGAAGACGTCCACACACTTGACCACACACTGGATTCAGGCCTCATCTACAGTACCTGCCTTTAGTATGGACCTGAGATTCCTGTTTGTAGCTTCAGCTCTCCTTCTGGGGGCCACATTCACCATTTCAATGGCGGACCGCACCTCACAGTGCAAAGTCAAATGGTAATGTAGATTTTATTTTCTAGTATTTGTAGATTTGATCAACCTGTGTTGAATGTAAACTGTATGAGTGTACTATGAGTGTACTGTGAGTGCCTTCGGGGACTCTTTCAGTGAAGTCTCTGTATTTTTCAAGTCCATGCTGCAGCTGTTAATGTTCACAGAGCAGATGCTGCATCATGTGGCCAGCTAGACATAATGCTTTATGATGGTGTTTGGGTAGCATAAAATTCCACTGTGTAAAAGGATCACATGCATGTTAGACGAGGTGCTTATGAATCCAAAGTTTTGTGCAGCCTGATTTCTCACACATTATCTTGGATATGGGGAGGCTACAGGACTCACAAGATTCACATTAGTCATGTTCGTGCAGATAAATAGAAAGTTATGACGACTAACATAATTTTAGAATAAATCTTTTATTGATTTTTCTGGTGTTTTTGAACAGTACATGAGCCTTCAACTGAGTATTACAGTAACAGATCTAACGCTTACTGCTCTGCTCTGCAGGTTGTTTGGAATCTCGTGCGAAGATGTAACTGGAAAGCTGGTGAGCCAGATCAAAGCCTGGCAGATCGGGCAAAGATGTTTGTATGAAGGAGAGAGGTGCTCGTACGAGGTCAGAAACATCTCAGTCAACTCATTTATTGTTGAAGTAAAATAAACAAGCTATTTCTGTGAAAGGAATTCAATTTTTCAGCATTCCTTTAATTTAGAATCAGGATGCAGTAGATGGATGCAAACATTTTAGAATTTCTTTAAATAAACATATAATAAATATTTTCTTTTTAAGATTTTACACAGACCGTAATGCCTTTGGTCACTTGCCATTAACGTCTGTAGAAGGTGGTGTAACAGCTAAAATGTATCAAATATAAACTTATCCTTTCATATCTTGTGAACATGCAACAGATATAGAAAAATATTGATACATTTCTGGGTAACACTTTACTTTAACCCCGCTATTTAGCTTGTATAAGTAGTATTTAAAAAATGTATAATGTAGTTGTTAGCAGATATAAGTGTTTATTAAGGTATTTGCCAAAAAGTAGCATTTGCTTGCCACTACTGCAGGCAAGTGGATGCTAGGCATTATGATCAGTAGTAGTTAATGCACGGTGTAGAAAATATCCTTGATTTGACTGATTTTGAAATGCTCTGCAGCTTGTGTCGACAGCTCCATACCTGATCAAAGCCACACACACGTCTCCAACAACCAAAAAAGTCAACGACCTCCAGTTCCTTCTAGAGCAGTCAACTGTTTGCAAAATGACTGTAAGTGAATGATTTTCTGAATGAGTAAACAGACTGATGCCGCTCATACAAAACATAAACTGCGTCTTTACTTCGAAGCTACTTCCTCCTCCTCAGCTCTGCTAGACAAACTTTCAAATCATTACAGGAAGACCCCCAGGGACTTGGTTTATTTCAACTGAATGCCAGATTTCATCATGATAAATTTGATTTAACGGTGCAAACATAAACATGTTAAAGTCTGGGTTTGTATTCAGTATTTAACACAGTGTAAGTTTCTTATGGCTATGACAAAATGTTGAAATAGATAGAAAATGTGCATGTGATGTTGTCACACAGTGAGTTAAAATGTTATTTTTCTGACTTTAAAGCTGCAGCTGGTAACTTTTATTAAAATATGTTTTTGTCACATTTACTCAGACTGTCACTATATCGTGACAGTAGACCATCAGTCAGAACAAATGTGAAAAAATCCTGTTCCTCTGCCTCCCCCTAGTGCTTCTAATGGCAAAAGCAAGTACCCACCACCGAAGATTCAACAACCAATCAGAGAAGAGGAGTCTCTTACGCAGTGTCAATGACTGTTCATAAACTGTAATCAAACTGTAAAAATAGCAGCACTGATGAAATATGTATAAAGATTCATTTATTTCACAAATTATCTGTCTGTGCTACTATCACGAGAATCTTTTTTTATAAAAATTGACATCTGAGCCTTTAAAGCCACTCAAAGAAAAATGAAAGAGCAGAAGGTTAATCAGCTTCAGTCACAGGCCCCTGGCCAGAGGGGCTCTACCTCAAACCTTCAAACCTGTATGTGTCTGTCTGGCTTTCCTCTTTGAAACACTGTTTTCCTTCTGATGTGCAGGGAGAGGCAGTATCAGAGTTCTCCAAAGATCCAGCTGATAACAGCACAAACTACTGCAGTCTTCAGAACCTGATGGATGGTAAATAGGAGTGGAATTTGTTGTATCATCTATTTCAGTGTTTAAGCGTGATTATTAATGCCTGTGTACTTTTCTCTGTTCAGGAAGTGACCTGATCGATGCGGAGGGATACAAACAGTTCAGCAATAAGTGGATCTGTCCTGGGTTTGACACTGCCAACTGCACCTTATCTTAGATGGAGGTAGATCTCACTCGCTCAAAATATCACTTCCTGTTTTGGAATAACTTTAAAATTAGACTTCAGCGGGAACTGGTTCTTAACAGTGCATTTATCTTTCTGTATATGTGCGTTCATTGTGATTTGTGTTAATATGTAATATTCTATAACATGCTTTAGAATTGCTGTTAAAAGGATTTAATAATAAACTACAATTTTCTCTGAAAACATTTGTTTTATTTGACATGAATGCAATGATATGAAACTGCAGCATGTTTTAACAGCTGATGCTCTTGAACAGTGTTAAAATGATGCATGAATGAGGTGTTTTTACAATAAATCAATTAAATAAAAATAAAAAGTACTGCTAATACTAATATGTGTGCGGTATGAGGTCTACCAGTCAATATAGAGTTTTGGAAAATGTAACAACTCGTCTTTCATTTGTATTCCAGTCTGGTCAACTATGTAAAGAAATTAGCAATTTTTTAGTGGACAGTGACTTTTATAAAATGGCACTAATTAATTAAATAACATGATGCATTACAACTATGCAGTTTAATCACAAGACAAAATGATAAAGAAACCAAGTGTATTTAAAACAGATACATTCAAAACAAACTGAACGCCTAAAACTATGTCTTGCAGTTCATAACAGAACAACTAGAGAACGCAGTGCAGTAGGCTGTTTGTACATACTGTAAAAAATCATGCATGATTAATGGTGGATATGTTTTTAATGAGAGAAGGGAGGCTTTTGAGAGAAAAAGAGACAGAAAAACAAAGCTTGATTCTGAAAGTGTTTCAAGTTCAATGTATATTTATTACTGAATTTGGTCAATCAGCACTTAAACATATGAAAACGTTGACAGAAAACTATAGAAATCATTTATTTTAATCCAACTGATTTAAAACAGATTATACTGAACTGGAAAATCTTCTCTTTAAAGATTATCTGGCTGTTTTTTGACAAATGTGATGCACAAAGTCACATACATACCATGCTACATCTTATAAATGGTACCATACATATTGGTCCATTATCATTTGTAACGTATCCTCATACAGTGGTTTGTATGATATCTTATAAAAAGTTATGCACAATTTCTGAGCGTTATGCCACAAATGTCAAGCAACACGAGCGATCGGAATTTTAAAAAGTAAGAATTATAAAATAAGTTTGTTACATAACTTACGTACGGGGTATCGTTGGGCAAAAATTCCATAATCATTTTCAGCATATTGCAATTCAAGTGGTCTGAGAGAAAACTACTTCTCCATCTCCTCTTGGCTCACTTTTCAGGCTTTAAAAAATCTAGCCCGTGACGGGAGACTTTAGCCAATCACAGGTCATTTAAAGCAACACTAGAACTTTTCCTGCTTCAGACCCCCTACAGGTTGGAAGCGGAATTGTCCATTACATTACATTATGCAAGTTTGCCAGATCAGGTGAGTAAGTTGGAGTACAAACGTTTAGCTCCGCCCACATTTAGCCCAACCCCGGTTTGCGTACTGCAGTCAGGTGCAATTGGAGTAAGTAGCGGCTCTGTAGTGCGAATGAACTGGACAATGTAATGTAATGGAGAATTCCGCTTCCAACCTGTAGGGGGACTGAAATGGGAAAAGTTCTCTAGTGTTGCTTTAAGAGAGAGTGTTCCAATTGGCTGTTTTGCGCATGCATTTCCTGTGGGACAGAGCAGGGAGAGGGAGAGCTGCAGGAAAAAGTCTTATTATGAAGTTGTATTCTTAAAACCTAATATTGAAATCAACCGTTTTAATTGAAAGAATTATGACCCGTAAACAGGGCACTTAACTTAAACTGCTCCACAGTGAAGAAAGCAAGTTACATCTTCTAGTCTAAAAAATAAAATGTTAAAGGAGCTCCATATTTCCTCCATAGTTTTTTGAAATCCTCATAAAAGATATTCCTTGATCTCTGTAGAAAGGGGCATCCCATTTGTAGAAGAAAGCAACAGTTTCTCAAGTGCCTGCTCCTTCATGGTGAGTCATTTGAGATGTCAGACCTTTTTTTAACTTGACCTTGGAGAAGTAATCCTCACAAACGTTGCAGGCCTGCGCCTCGTCACTCTGTCCATGCAAGGTCTTGCTTTTCTGCGTTTGGGGAGCAATGAACATCAACATATGGACAAGGCTGAGGCCTCAGGCAGAAAGCTGATGAGCGACGGATTGTCTGCAGCTCACTGTGTTTTACCGTTGGCTTGTGCTTCTGTCTCAGTGTCAAATTCAGTCAGGCAGCAGTAGAGCAGCATCTGGCTGTATTTGGTGACAAAGGCTGGAGGAGGAAAAGAGGTGAGAGGAGGGAAGATGTGGAGGAGGAGAGGTGAGTTACAGCTGACTCTGATAATCCAAGATGATAAATGCTGTATTTTGAAAATGCTATAAAATCATGTGCTACAGATATTTGACAAACTGGGAGAAGGGTGTATGATTGTGCAATATTAAACATAATAATCTTATGTATCATGTACAGGGAATGTCTTCCTTTTGTCACCTCCTCTTAACATGTTTGAACAAGGGTCAACAAACACAGGGCAGCAACAAGACATAAGACATTTCAGCCTAAAACGTACTGTTTAACTTGCGTATGAATTTGGGCCTCCTCTCGTCAGGCAGGTAAATGGCTACGTAGTAGACCGGCACCCCAGACAGTGCAATGCCAATTCCTATGAGAGAATTGATGGTGTCTCCGTACAGAGGGACGATGACTAAGAACAGGCTACACAGACAGTAGATGAAGGGGAAGAACAAGCTCAACTGTGAAGAGAAAAAGACACAAATCGTGTTAGTTTGTAAACTGATGTCAGAGTATGTTGTGATGAATTATTCAAGACAATATGTAATCTATGGAAACTGTATTAGCAGTGCTTCAGGTTATGTTCATAAGAGTAGGCACAACATGACAGACCCACTAAACCTTCTCCTCAGTGCCGTAATCATATTTCTTTGTTCATTTTGCACAAAAAGATCACTGAGTTTGGGCTGTAACAAGCTAAGTAAGTTGAAGAAGATGAAGAAAAAGCTTCCTCGCTTCAGGCCATCAGCATGCTGAACTCTCTCCTCTGTATATCTGCACTAACCTGTACATTTGCATATTTGTATCAAGTTCGTACTAAAGTGTATTGTATAACTTGACTCAAAACTTTGGTACATATGCCACAGTTGTGAGTCACGTTATACAGCAACACTTACTTTTTACATTTTTATATACTGAAACATTGTACAGCCAACAACACTTCAACATCTTAATAGGCTACTAATACTACCTATATTTCTTTTTCTATTTCTTAGTTTAACTTTTATTCTTATTATTATTCCCTTTTGCACAGCCTTAATATTATGCCACACTGCTTTTCATTGTATGAGCATGTAACAAATAAAACCTTTGAATCTTGAATCCAAATGTAACTGCAGATGTAGCTGCATATGATAGATATGGGGTTCAAAGTTAAATTATTACAGAAATGATCGCTTCAAACCATAACAATATTTGAAATACCCACAGGAACTGTAGAGCTGTGTATGTATGCACTATGTGCTGTATGAGCAGTGAAAAAAGCAGCACCTTCACAGGCCTGTGTCTGTCTGGCTGAGTGATGCGCAGGTAGATAAGGCCGGCCACAGACAGACCCACGTAGAGCCAGTAACTGAAGCTGAAATAGTTGATGAGCTGGAACACGTCCTCCACACACAGGAAGATCAGACCCATTAACCCCTGCAGAACATGAATTCACATATGTATGTGTCTAGTTGTGACGTGAATATTTTTGGTCTCTTTAAGGTGGCATGCAAGTGTGTATGCATTTGGTCAATCTGATGTCCATTTGTATTTTAGAGTAAGATAAATGGTCCTCACATTGAACAGTAGTGCAGGTATTGGTGTGTAGCGCCGCAGGTGAATCAGACTCAGACTGTTTGGGAGGTGGCCCTCTCTAGCTCCAACGAAAAACAGCCTGCATGATCAACAAAGATGGAAAATTTTTGGCAAAACATTCATCATGATAATATTATAAGTCAGGGTCTGTTCAGTACTTCCTAATTACCGTGAGGCAGCAATGACAGAAGCATTGAGTCCTCCGTAGCAAGACATGGCCACTGAAACAGGCATGATCCATCTGAACGGCCCCAGGGCTGCATTCCCAAAGGTCTGTGAAGAAGGAAGAAGAAAGAAGCACTTATCCCTCAATTGGGAAATTCAATTTTTACACTCTGTTGTTGTTACATTACACACATAGGCCCGAAATACACTCACATGCAGTGCCTTACTTAAGGACACCTCGGCAGTGCCAATACTTACTCCATACTTTGGCCTGGTCCCCAAGCCTGAGCTACTCCCATTCCATGGTGAACATGGTTTATTACAGTTTCTGAAGTCAGAGTGCAAAATGTCCTGAGTCAACAATTTCATAGTCCAAATCAACGGAAGTACATTTCCAGGATAAAGCCTGACAATTTAAATATCTCACGATACTGTATTGTGTGAACAGTTAACTTTATTTAATATTTTATGTTGAATTTTCATTTGCAGGGTGCAAATGCAAAAACAAGTTCCTTCCTGGGACCATTTTGCAAAGCCACCGTCACTGTGTCCGGAGCACTACCCAAGATGAACAATTATAATTGGTTTAAAAAAATGGAAACAACCCAGAGTGTTTTTTTTTCTCCTATCCCAGAATGTATGTGTGGTGTAGCCAGACCTATTTCCATAGCGCTGTGGAGATAGGTCTGGCAACCAATTCAGGACTATATTTAGCAGCAGAGTAAATCATCTCTCTCAGCTGACTGTTTGTGTCTTACCACAGCAACGGCGTCACTGGCCAGCAACGATGGCATGTCCAGAACCACATAGTACGCTACGTTGGTCAGCAGGTAGATGATGGTCACTATGGGCATAGAAATGGCAATGGCCAGGGGCAGATTCCTACAACAACAACATTAAAAAACAGCACAGAGCATTGTCTGACTCACTGAAAAGCTGCAGTGGCAAATTACAGGGGGTTCATGTTCAACATTTTACTCAAATTGCAATTCTAACCTTGATAGCCCATTATTTAGGATGCCAACAAAACAAACAAAAAAGGATAAAATCAATAAGTTGGAGAATTGCATGTGGATGTGCTATAACATGCCTGATAAAAGTAAACTGTAAAGACTGATAACCTGTAATAACTGATATTTTGGCAACTTGAGGGCGGCAGACACTGTAGCTGTAACATCAGTCCTCCGAAGAGCTGAGGGTAACATAGAGTCATCATAATTCTCTGTAGGTTCATCACTACAAGCAATGCTTTTCACAAATACATAGTCATTTGAGCCACTGTTAATATGAAAATATTGATTTTAGCAGCCTTAAATAATGCATAAACAAATGACTGACTGTTACTGTAATTTTAAATGTTAATGTAATACTTTATTCAACTTTTACCATTCTCTCTGACCACTCTGACTGTACTCAAAGAAAACTGTGAGCCAGAAACAGAAAGTAAAATCAAGTCTAAAGTTGCAAACATGTGTCTCTTTGTATGTGTGTGTTACCTCTCTGGATTCCGAATCTCCTCAGTGACAAAGTTGAGTGTATCCCAGCCGGAGAAGGAGAACAGAGCTGAGTAAAGGGCCAAAGCAATGGCTCCAGGATCTGTGGAGGAGCCTTCAAACGGATTGTCGAAGCTCTTTGATCCTCCTGCACAAATAGAAGTCAAAGTTTAAAGCACATATTTATTTGTTTTTTCAATGATGCATTCATACTTTTTACATAATCTTACCAGTAGATATTTTCATTATTCCTACAACGATGATGAGGCAGAGTGCCATGAGTTTGGCGTAAGTGAAAATGTCCTGGACTAGAGTCCCCCACTTCACGTAGGCACAGTTAATGAAGATGAGCATACCTGGGAAAACCAGAGTAAAAGGGCAATTAATGAGTCTTCCTCTGCATGACTGAGACATTAATTTATATAAACAAGGCGTAATACAGCTTCTGGTACAACTTCTGCCTTCCTGTTAGGTTGCATTTGCAAAGATAAATCATTCAGGAAACAATGGTAAACCACACTGGTTTGTAAATTCTCTAATACTGTTCGTTGAATTTCAAAAGCTATATAGCTATTAGAAGCCGGCTGATAGAGACTGTGCACAGTCTCTATCAGTGTACAGAAACAGAAACGGACTTCTTAGTAGGGCCGCTCATGACTTATGGCATTGCTTCTCTCTCATGTAAATACCACTTCTGCTAACAACATTGTTGAAACCACAAAGCCAGGCTGTACAGTCTAATTATAGTTGATGCCAGTTCCACACAGGGTTACTGAGTCCTGGGTACTGGGATTCATGGATAGCTAAATATGTGCTAGGTCTATAATACCACTCCACCACTTTTGCCCATGTCATTCTTAAAGGAGCAGAGAGGTAATTACTGAATGTAAATAAAACTGCATTTTTTTCAATGCAGTCCATAAATAGTATACAAATTAAGGATTGTAACTTTAAGTGTAAGGGTTTTGTTGCACAATAGTGAAACATGCTTTTTGAGTTGATCTAGGGGTTGAGCTGACGTCAGGAACTGGGGTGAGGCCAAAGTGGGCATCAGAGCATACATTTCAAACACTAGTTGGCAGTAAAGTGAGTTTTTCCTGCCTGTATTTTTCTGCAAACCATTGCAGACTTTTATATATCATGAAGACAAAGCTCATTTCTAAGTCATGTATTCTATTTTTCTGGGTGGTGAACTATATACAGACACATGCATGTTTCTCACAGAGGCAGGCTGCAGCGATAAGCCGGACAGCATCATATGGCGGCTGGCAGGTGGGGTAGAAAGCCTCCACCAGGTAGTTGGCGAAGGTCAGCGAAATCACAGCCTGGCTGGCTGGCTCGATCAAAAGGATGGACGTCCACAGACGGATAAATGCAAGGAAGCCTCCGAACGCCTCCAGGATGTAGGCGTAGCTGGCTCCAGACTTGGTGATGGTGGTTCCGAGTTCTGCGTAGCACAAAGCTCCAAACACTGAGAAGATGCCTGCAAAAGCCCAAATCAGCAACGACAGCCCGTAAGAGGCACTGTGCATTAGTACACCCTTCGGTGAGATAAAGATCCCAGAGCCAATCATGTTGCCAACAATCAGGCAGATTCCATTCATGAGGGAGATTTCTCTCTTCATCTGCATTTTCTCCACTTTCCCATTGTTCTGGGCCTTTAAGTCCTCATCAGATGGAGTCCGTAAACTTGGGCATATTGTCTGTGACATGAAATCAATCTTGTGCCTCAGATCCTCCATTTGTCCAGGGCTGGTGTGGAGGTGATAGGGCAATAATTAAAGTGGATTATTCAAATATAACAGTCAAAACATACGGTTGTTCCATATAAATAGGACATGATTTTTCTTAAGTATACTTTTTCTTTAATGTCTAACTACACTTCTCAAGCCTGAAACTAGGGCTGGGCGATATGGAGAAAACCAAATATCACGATATTTTTGACCAAATACTTCGATATCGATACCACAACGATATTGTAGTGTTGACTATTGGTGCTTTCACAAAATATTTACACAATGAGATTTTTGATAAATAATCATCAATAATGTGGATATAATGACTAAGTGGGTAAAGGCAAATAATAGAATAGCTTGAACAGTCTGGTGTGTTCAGAAAATGACATCACTTTATTGTAATGCAGCCCTTAAAACCAGGAAAAGACACCACTTATGCCATATTACGATATTACGATATCCAAAATCTAAGACAATATCTAGTCTCATATCACGATATCGATATAATATCGATATATTGCCCAGCTCTACCTGAAACATTAAACCGAAAATGTCCAGGGTACAAGAAAAGGTCATACATGTAGCCATTCCTTCAGTAATGATTCCTCACGCTCTTTATGCATCCAGACATGAACAAATCATTACAACTAAGTTGTTGTAATTTAAGACATAAAAGGCCAATGTGTAAAAAGAACTTACTTTATTTGTTTACGTAAAGAAGATCACCAGGTATAATTTTTCCTACGGAGTCTCCCTCAGGCCCGTGCTGCTCCTCTGAACCATGCAGTGAGACATTGGTCATCTAATGTATGTAGATGTAGCAACAGGACGGTCGATGTTGCAATTACTGTTGCCCAGCACAACCACAACGGGTGTTTTTCCAGCTCCAGGCGAACCACACTCTCGTGTTCCCCCCTGCGCTATTTTCAGAGACAAGCAGACCTCGTCCCTGCCCCCTGCCAGCCCTCAACAGCTTAGACAGAGGGAGCCAAGCTGCTTCTGGGTTACAGATACAGTCAAAAGAATGTATGATATAAAACAGATTGTGACGTATACTGTCATTAAAGAGTATCTAATGTACTGGGTCACTCAGACAGGTTGCTATACACATGTATGAGACAATAGACCTCTGGCCACGGACATGTAAAATTCCCGGTACCCCTTCTACAAAGGAGCAAGACAGCCAGACTGAAACTGAACTCTTTGCCTCTCTTTGAGGTCGTTTTGCGTCGGTGTTCTTTTTGCGTCTTTTGGGATTGTTTTTCGTGTCTCTTTGTAATTGTGTAATTGTGCACCTGGGTCTGTCCCCAGTAGGACTGTTCAGTAATCTACCTCTATACATAACGCCCCTTGTTTCTTGCCATTCAAATCAGAAGCTTTACTTAGATGATAACATTATGTGAGCTAATAACGTAAATATTGCACTTGGATTAAGGCTACATAACCATAAATCAAGAAGATAGTAGAAGAAAGCAGGCAGAAGTTAAAACAGAGAACCCATTTTAATGAAGAGTTTGATACAATATATGAAAAATGTAGTTTCTTTTGAAACCACAGCTACATATCAACTTAACGTTCTGTCCGTCTATGGTTCTCTAACACATTATGACACTGATAATGACATGGGCACCAAATGAGGCCGGTGTTTTGAAGAAGGGGATTCTACGAATATCAAATCATCACTTAACAAAAACAATGCATGAGTTTTTACCAAGAGATCACAAATGAAAATATATATAAAAAAGATGAAACTATCATCTACAGTACAAAATATGTTACAACATATTTAAGCTATCAAATTTGTAGCATTTTTACTCAACGTTTCTTGATATGTGTTAAACGCTTTTGCACATTTCTATAGTTGAGACCAAAAGCAGAATATGAGGCACAGTTATCAAAGACAAGGCAACATTATGGAAACATATCGACCTTGCTTGGCCTTCCTGTTGTCATTTAAATGACATGATACAATTGTGTACGATTTCTTGTGTCTTACTAAGAATAACCTGCTGTGGCTCATTTCCCACAGTGTTTTTTAAAGTTCTTTATTGAACTGAAAATGACCCAACGATGGGGAACAATACAAAGGTTATTGTGTGGGGAATTTGTGGATGTAATGACAGTAAATGACACAGCTACACTACTGTACCTATTTAACTACTGCTACACAGGAAGTAAAGGCAGTGATGAAGGCCCTTAATGGGATGTATACCTGCATACAACATACACACTAGAGCTGAAACGATCAGTTGATGAATCGATTTGTTAATTAATTAATTAATTAATTAATATGAAAATTAATCTTCAACTATTTTTTTTTAAATCAATTAAGTTATTTTTAAGCAAAAATACCCAAAATTGACTGGTTCCAGCCATTTATAAGTGAATAGTCTTCTAGGACAGTAAACTACATATCTTTGGGTTTTAGACAAAATTTGAAGATGTCACCTTGGGCTTGGGAAACAGTGAAGTGCATTTTCTACCATTTTACAGACCAAACAACTGATCAAGAAAATACTTGTCAAAGTAATCGTTAGTTGCAGTCCTATTACACACACATATACAAACATGGCTATAAGGAGGACTGGAAGTAACACCTGTGTCATGGAAACAGAAATAATTTGTTTACAATGCATGAAGTAATTCAAAAACTGTATTACTCAGTATTACTTATACAAACAATCTGGTGCTACGGTCTTAATGTGAAAATGTGTATTTTCTTGCATTAAGCCAAAATGATTTTATAAACAGGTGTTACTGTCGTTTTGAGCAGATTAGGAAGCACAGCTACAGTAGAAAATGTACGAGTCTAGAGAGATAAACTGAGCATTGGCTGCTTAGAGTGCACTTTATAAAGCAGGTAAACTAAAGGTTGCTACAAGCAAAGCCTGTTTGATTTCATCTGTTCATGTGTTGCATTTCTCCTGCTGAGCAGCTCAACAGGATCAAAAATGTGAAACCCATCAATAAACTGCAGTTCTGGAAGTATCCAGATGAGTCTGAAGTGTCTCTACTAAAACAACACTATTAAAAATACTGAGAGGTGAGGCCACTACTGAGAAGACCAAAAGAAATCAGATCACTTTGGTCCACTTTTAATCTAGACAAAGACATGCAGACAGACACGCATCCCTCTCATTTTGAGTGATATCTTACAATCTCAACTTCCTCTTTACTCAATGTCCCAGCGACTTTCTTTAGTTCAGCAGTAAAAAGAAAAGGAGGAGGAGGAAAAAGAGCCCGGGGCAGGGACAAAAACTTCCCATGCGGTCACACTCTATCAAAATCACAACTCTTTCCAACACTACAAGACCACATACTTCGCTTCAATACAAAGACACTGTGAGGGCCACATGCTCGCTCACTTTCTCAGGCGGTAAACCAACATTTGACCAAGACTGCTTTAATGGGAATTAACCTTATTTTTGCTGTAGGTTTTCCAGCTTGTTAACAGTCCTTATATCACTTACTCAGATCAACTGAGTGTATCGGGGATGTTTGCATCACACACACACACACACACACACACACACACACACACACACACACACACACACACACACACACACACACACACACACACACACACACACACACACACACACACACACACACACACACACACACACACACACACACACACACACACACACACACACACACACACACACACACACACACACACACACACACACACGTAACTGAGACAAAGGAGAGAAACTCTGCGATACATCCACTCAGAATAAATAAATCAATAAATCCAGGACATTGTTAAATAAAATCATTGATTCCTTCAAACTTTTGATTCTGATTATACAGAATAAAACCTTTTGTCTCTCGTGAGTGGATATTCTTCAAAGCCAAAAGCTTAGTTTTGTACCTGTGACTCTTTTTGCTCACGCAGCCCTCAGTTCCTCCTTCTCTTTGAGGGAAAGACAGAAACCACAGTGACCATCTTGACGACAAAAAGAACAGGTAGGAGTTGTAGTGTAAAGTTGGCACAGTTAATAATCTGGATTGTTTTCATGGATTGGCTGTGACTGCTGCTACTTGTTCCTGGGGATATTGCAGGACATGGACAGCGGCGGCGCATTGGGGACGAGAGTAGGGGAGCCGATTTCAGATGGGAACGGCTGCAGGCCCATTTGCTTGTTGTCACACAGCTTGCGGACAACAATGCGGCAGAAGTCTTCGTTGTGTCGGTGACAGTTGTCCAGGAGCTGGCGGACCTTAGCGGTGCGCGTCGGCTGGGTCTTCACCAGCTCGTAATCCTCCCGCATAAGCATGGTTTGGGCCAGCAGGGCATCCAAGCTTTGGTTCAGACAAGCCTCTGTCATCTGGGAGACAATATCCTCACGCCGTGTTGCGATCCACTGGGCAATTGGGCCTTGTGAGGGAGGGGAATGCCGCAACAGAGGAGAGTTATCTGCTGAAAAGGAGGAGAGAGAGGAGGGATTCAGATTTTGCTTGTAAATTTTGGCATTTGGGGGTGATCAAAGCTATTTCACCAATACCATATATTATATACCTAAAACAGAAGTATTTTAAACTAAGTAAAGCACTTTAAGTCTAGTGCGATAGAATGATAAAATCCCAGCGGCAGTTGCTGGTTGTGTTTAGCCGATACAGAGCTCCGTGACGCCGGCAACAGAGCTCCGTCGTATCAGTGGAAGTTTTTAGATGTGTTAGCTGCCAATAGGTGACTGTGAGCCGGCTACAGGCATTGCCAGATGCCGGTCCAGGGGCCACGGTAGTTGAGTTTAGCCGAGAAAAAGTGAGCCTCATGCGGCGACGACAGTTAAGTTCATCACGTTGTGCTATTTCATTTTGAGATTTTCCATTGAATATTGAAGTTCATAAATAAGTGTTTTGGCATGGCTGGCCGAGTGGCACTATCCATGGAATTGGAAGAGGGATTTAATTCTTGCATGTTTTGATTTGTTGTACATGATCAAAAAACTTCCACCCCTCGGTTTCTTTCACAAATTGCACCCTGATTATCACCCAATGCATCCATTATGCTTTAACTGCTTGTACCTTGTTGCTGAGGCTTGAGGGTGAGGTTATCCAGCTGTGTCTCATATTCAGTGACAGGCAGGCCTGGTTTGATGGGTATATTCAAATAGTTAAGGGGCCTGGCACTCTGGTAGCCATTCAGATTGTTGACTGTGCAGTTGTCTATCAAAGACTCAGGACGCTCTAGAGTATGAGCCAAATATGACGACAGATGTCCCTCTACATCAGAAAGAGTAGAAGAAGAGATGAGACAAAGCATATATTGTATGTCTACATAAAACCTAATGCATGGTACTGTGAGCTTATTCATTTTTTTATAGCCAGGAAAGGATGCCAATACATAAGATGCCAATTATAATAACCTTTAGAAGGTGCAGCATTGCTGCTGGTGAGGGCGCCTGGTAGAGATATGTCTGTGTCCTGGGAGGAACAAGAGCCTGAGCCTGAAGTGGAGCTCTCCTGTGGCAGAACAGACAGTGATGTTTAATTTACATTACTACATAGACGTTGAAGACATAATACCAAAAACAGACAAGGCTTTAATGTATAAGTGCATCCCCAACTTTATCCTGATATTTCCACAGACATTTCAGCTACTGACCGGCCAGGGGCTGAGCCTGTCCTTCAGCATGTTCAGGGATCCTTCCTCGCTTCTCTTCTCACTCACTGACTGGGCTGAACAACAGGCCGATCCTTGCTTCAACTGTGGAGGAACAAGTAAAAAGAGGGGAATGAGTCATACTCACGAGGATGATTAGTGGGGAACAATCAAATATGCCAAAATAAAATCTGCTATTAACCCAAATAAGACACCCTCATAAATGACTATAAATGACTTACAGCTTGTGGAGCATGGGTGGTTTCATTTTTTAGACCGAAAAGAGGAAGGATATGATGAGGGGAAATTATAAAGTGACACGTTTGACCTGTGATCCTCTCATAGTCATGGTACAATCCAAACTTTTCCAAATTACACAGTTTTCACAACATTTACATCCCCTTCTTTGAGTGCAGACATCAAATATTCAGCATTAGCCTGTAACTATGTATTCTATACATTCAGACTAGTATTACCTAACCACTAACCACTGAACAACAGATCTTATGATGATAATAAATGTAATAATAGTAATAATGTACAGTTCTGCATCAATCTCTAAATCACATTTAGAAGAATATTCAGTTAAAACTGACGCTTTTATCCAAAGCAACTTACAATTGCTATATATGTCAGAGGTCGCACGCCTCTGGAGCAACTAGGGGTTAAGTGTCTTGCTCAGGGACACATTGGTTTATGTATCGCAGGATCCAGGTCTCCCACACCAAAGGCATGTGTCATATCCACTGTGCCATCACCACTCTAAAGTGCCCTAAACACTTAAAAAAATAAAGAACTGTGGTAAGACAACTGACTAACCTTTGACTTCTTGATCTCCAACACGGCCTCCAGTAAGTCGATTTCGTCAAAATTCCTCACCATGGGCTCCAGCTCAATCAAACACTCTGAAATGGCATTAAAAAACACATCACATCTTTACTGTTTATGACACTGAGATATCTCGTCAACAATGCAGGACAAAACTATTTTACAATGGTATCACTGGAAAACAACTCTTAAGTTTATAAAATGTTTCAGAAAAGACAGCAGAGAACATTTCAATAATGTGACAGGAAGCTGATACTAAAGGCCTTTTTATGGTTGTGTGTCGAAGACCCCTCTGTGGCTACGCTGGACCCTACGCTGGAGCCTGACGTGCACCTCTCGAAAAATGTAACTACATGTCGCAGCGACGCACGTCGCCCGGCTGTGGCTTGGTAGTGTTGAATTTCCCCCGACTCATTTCCTGGTTCTGCTCCAAAAACAACATGAAATCAAGGAGAGGGTTTTAACTTTTTCTTCATGTTTACAAAATCAAAACGTTGTACTTCTCATATCAGTAAATATTCGCCGTCACTCTCGCCCACTTCCCACACACACGCCGGCTCAACACACACACCAGTGCACAAGTATAAACATCAGGCCACTTACGTAGGCTGCGGCGAAACCGCTGCGTGGAGCCTCCTCAGAACCATAAAAAGGCCTTTAGTCACTGCTTTGTCAAATTTAGCAGTGACTAGGATTACTCTTTTACTCAACATGAAAAGTCATCCCAAACTGTGAAAAAGGTCAAACTGGTACAACGGAGTGCAATCCTTTGAGGGTGTGATTTCAAAACTTCTACCAGAAAAGCATTCCTGCAGTTTAGTTATTTGTGTGAGCTTACTGAGGAAGGAAGGTCGTTCATCGGGGTTAGCGCTCCAACCGCAGGTCATTAAACTGATGAGGGTTTCTCTACTGGGGATGTCAGCAGGCAGACTGCCCAGACTTGTGTCAGGACGCAACCCACGTAGCACACTGAACATGATCTGCATTGGGTTGGTCACCTCTGAACACACACGAACACACACACACACACGAACGAACACACACACACACACACACACACACACACACACACACACACACACACACACACACACACACACACACACACACACACACACAATTAGTCTGGTAGCACCATGAAAGGTCACTCAAAGAGCACCTGAACAGAATGACAGGAAGGCGACATAACCAAAAATGTGTTACCTTCAAATGGAATCTGCCTGGACAGCACTTCCCACATAATGATGGCATAGCTTCAATGTAAACATGAAGGAGAGAAACATACATGGGAAGTTAGAGCTATCTCATTATTTCAACTGGTATTCCCCTTCAGAACTGAGGGACTTTATGACAAGCTAACCAGAGGAGGAAGTACAATGACTGATTGACCTGTTGCAGCATTCCAAACGTATTGCCCAAAAGCTTAAGAGGTTACATCAGCAACAATCAAGTGGACTTCTTATACTTGTTTTATAAAAGTTACCACTCACTCCCACTTTCGGACAAATTCACAATCACTAGTGCTGCACTGATCTTTATTGTGCTTACAATTAAATCTAACCCCATGCTGGCACGTTGTCACAACTTGCCAGTCAAGAAAACAGAACTTCACTTTATTGCGGATTGTGCTCAACAATCATTTACTTTGTCAAAGTGTTAAAGCAATGATGTCATCAAGAGTTCATCCATTCACAAATTCTGCCCAATAATTTGGGCACCGACCAATTAAACATCATATACTTAAAATATATTTAGATGTTATAGATACTAAAACCATACTCAGATAAATGGAGAACGTACTTGTTGATGTCTGTTGTCCAACCAGTTTCTAATTACTAGTTATTGAGGTTTGGCGTCTCACCTGTACATGTCGTGTTTCACATCTGCCCGACGGCTCTTGGAAGGTTCGTACCTCTCAGGGGGCATGTAGATCACTGTGCCCCCCATCTCTGTGGGCTTGGACCCCGAGCCTTTACTGACAGACAGCTGTCGCCACTTTGAAAGGCCAAAGTCAGCGATCTGGACAGAACAATAGCATTTTTTCAAAATTCTAGATATACGTTTCATTTATTTATTTTTTGAACATTGATTTTCTTGGATCAGCATCACACTTTGTTTATTAGCACAAGACGCTTTTGAAGCAGCGCTTTTTCATAAAGGTAAATGGACTTAAATTATTTAAAGAAATTTAAGAAATGTCAAAAAATCATGAAAAATTGTGAGAAACGTACATTATAATTTCCTAGAGCCCAAGTTGACATCTTTAGACTTCTAATTTTATGAGATCAACAGTCAGAACCCTTTAAATATTCAGTGTACTTTTATTTATGACAAAATAAAGCAGAAAATCCAACATTGTTCTTTGGAAATTTTGCTTGAGAAATGACTGAATAGATAACATTTAAGATTTAAAAAAAAAATAAAAATAAATAAACTGTTGTGTGCCCTACTGTACAGTTTTATGGGACAACATGGGAATTCACTAAACATGTGATTACTGGGAGATAATCTATTACCATGTACACACACCACACACACACCACACACCACACACCACACAGTAATTATGAAAGTAAGTAGACAACCACCCTCAGTGACATCCACACTCAAATGTTTCTTTCCTTTTGTCCCACATACAGTTCATACTATACCAAATTCTCACTGACACACATACCTTAACATGAAATTCACCATCCAACAGTATGTTCTGTGTCTTTAGGTCGTGATGTAAGAGGGGTGGGTTCATGTTGTGAAGAAAGTTAACCCCAAGGGCAATCTCATACAGGATCCTCAGTCGCAAAGGCCAGGCAAGCCTGGGGTACATGTCCTTCTTTAGGTAGAGACAACAGACCGGGTATAAAAATGTAAATAAGCACATCTGTAAATCATGTGTTTAGGCAAGTGCAGAGGGAGAGGAACTGTTTTACTGCATTTCAATTGCAAAACTATCAATGCATGAGCAAAAACTGAAGTGAAGGAAAGTGGGGAATTTCCCAAACTACATTTGTCTGCTTCCAGCTTCTTTTACCCTGCTTGTTTCAAAGTTTCATTAGACACTGTGAATACTTCCAAGTTTCACTTTTGCTTGATGTCAGACAGGCATGTCATGCCATGACGTATATGCACGTGATGAGTGATGTATGTAAGAAACTGAGCTAGAGATGGGGCAGCTTGCCAAAAACAACAAAGAGACTCTTTCAGTTCAGCCATTTTGGCAACAAGTGCAGAAACCAGAACTGTAGAATGTTTACATGTTCTCTACATTTGTGACTGTAGAACCTTTCACACAGCTTGTTCAAGGCGGGAATGTTTTCCATTCTGTATATTCAATACCTTTAGTTTCCGATTAGTTTTATATTAGCTCTCATTTCCTGAGGGAAAACAGGAAAAAAAATATAAATGCTTTATAGCCAAGGAAAGCTGCGGTCTTTTTAATCCTTAATCCAAATTAATTCTTTAAGATCCATTGAGAGCCTTGGATTATGATGTTAGGACTCGATCAGTTTCTGAATAAACAACTCTTAGTGTTATGAAATTACTTGATGACATATAGCTACCTCGTGGAGCAACAGGTCCAGAGAGCCATTGCTCATGAACTCGGTGACAATACAGAAAAACTCTGGCTCGTTGCAGATGCCGAAGATCTGGATGATGTAGTTGAACCTGGCTTTGTGGAGCACCTCGGCCTCCTTCAGCAGGCAGTTCCTCTCTCTGAAACACATCCAGGTGATTTTTGTTCAACAAAGAGTTATGGGAAGACACCACAAAGGAGATACATTTGAGTGGACAGCTATTATATCCGTCACTACACATGACAGTAAGGGAGTCACAGTCCTCTCAAAATAAAAATGTATCCTGTATTTAGAAATGCGTGCCGGTTTAAATTAGGGGTGGGAATCACCAGAAGCCTTACGATACAATATCATCACGATACTTATGTCACGATACGATATCATCACGATACGATATTATTGCGATTTTAAACATATTGCAATATTCTGCAATATATTGCAATTTATAACCACTTTTTTGTAATTACCACTTTTTTCCCAATTTCAAATTATGTCCCCGAAAGAAAACAGTTTATCTAAAAAGATACATTTCTCTGTTTGTTCATCTCACTTCAATTTTACTGCCACAAAATGGGATTGTCAAGCAGACAAACTGACCAACATATATAGTAGACCACATATATAAAAGATCGATACCTGGCGTCTCTGTATCGATACAGTATTAGCACGGAAAATATTGCGATACTATGCTGTATCGATTTTTTCCCCCACCCCTAGTTTAAATATGAGGATTTGAGCAAGTTTCTTCACCTGAGCTGCAGAAAGGCAGAGGGATAATGTCATCCAGAGCTGCTCCATAGACACTATGGATACATCTGATTCAAATATACCTAAAACTGACACCAATTCAAGTCTTGATGCTCTGACTTCCACCTTGACCTGCACAGTCAGTATAGATGCTAACTTTTCTGTAAAAAATGCCACTGAAATAATACAATGTAAGTTTCTGTTTAATTCATCTTTAAATTTACAGTAGTGAAAATTCCTCCCAAACAGTTAATATGGCCTACATTGTTACATGAGGTGGTACCTTTCTCCAACAGGACAATCGAGTTTCAGACACTTGATGGCCACGGTGGTCCTCCAGTCGGAGTGCTGCGCTTTGAACACGGTGCCGAAGCCCCCTCTGCTCAGGTAGTACAGGTCTGTCAGCTTCTGGTAGGGGATCACCGGTAAGGTGCTGGTCAGACTGCAAATGTTCACACACCCTATAGCCGCGTGTGGCTCCATAGCAGTTTGTGAGGCTTTTACGGGAAGTCTCTGAGGATTTATCATCCAAGTCAGCTACTTAAAACAGAACTGCTCCTTATGGTAAACCCAACGAGGAAGAGCTCTTCCATTTATACGCATGCCATACCTTCGCTGACTGCTAGCAAGCCAAGCTAAGCTAACGTTAACGTTAACGTAGCGGAGGAGGACGGCTGAAAAAGAGCAACCGATAAATGGTTTGCTGACAAAAAAAACGCCGAGCACCCAACGACTAGAATTAAATGCATGCGCTTTCACTTCCCCGTGTATTCATGTTATGCTGTCAGACTGCTTCTAACCAGCTGTCACAGGCAAATAGTCAAAGAGGAACGACAACAGCGAGCTGCTGATCGCCACTGCCATTTAAGGCAGGTGGGTTGGTTGTTGCTAATGACGACACGCTTCCGGGTTTTTGCGAGATGCGTTCGATTGATTCAGACAATTTTTCCGATTTTGTGTTTTTATGGGACTGATTTTCAACATCCGTCTGAACACCAGGAACTACAAATAAGAGCAAACCCAAATATGATTATGGCCGTGTTTACAGGTTGTTTGAATAACTACATCGTTTATCTAGACTTCATATTCGCATTTTTGTTTCAGTTTCGTTGGAACAAAACAACTGAACCCAACTGTTCATGTTGGGGTTTACATGCTGGACTTTCCCAAACGCGGGGCTTTCCTACTATGTTTAATTGAGTGTTTCACTTGTTTTAGCCACCCTGCTCCACGCAGAAATTTAGAATTCACACAGAGAAAAGGAAGACAACGTGGAACAAAAACAGTACAAACGTCTTTTCACATTGTACCAAAAAAAGATAGATAGATAGATAGATAGATAGATAGATAGATAGATAGATAGATAGATAATTAAAGAGTGTAGTCCTATACAGAAACTTGGTTATGGCAAAACTATTAAATCCTAATTAAAAACGTCACAAAAAAATCTGTGGGACAATATAGTTATATTGTTGAAGAAGAAACAATTAAATACCAAATACCATTCTATTAAATAGCCAATGTAATTTTCCATACGATTCTTATAATGATGTAACTTCTTTATGGTGTTATCAGTTTACAGTAGGCCTATATGTATCATCATTTTATGTCTTGTTTGTTGTTTGTGCTTTATCGAAACTGGAGGTGAAACTTCCTGTGGCTGTGGGGCCGGGGGACCGGACACACACTGAAGCAAATGATTCACTGAAGTACGTGTTTGCATTGCCCCCTTTGAAAACCCTCTGTGAAAACCCCGTCAAGCAGAGGGTGTCAACAAATCAGAAACCATGTTAATGCTTACGTGGAGCTAACACAACGTGCCTAGTGCCTACAGATTTTGATGATCCAGCAAGACTATACTGTCTTGTCTAGGTCGTTAATGATTCCCCTGTTGCATCCTGAAATCTATTTTTTTTAAAAAGGAAAAAAAAAAACGAAAATGTATGATGACACATTCTCAGATTCTGCTCTGAAGCATCAACCTTTTAAAGACACACAAGCACAAGCTCAGTGACAGTATTTAAATTTTTGTATCTTCTTTTATTTGTATGTGACTGTGTGTGTGTGTGAGAGAGAGCGGGAATAATAGATTTATTTTCTGAGGATATAATAAGTACCTTAACAATGTCATTGCCATGTTTCATGTACAGGTCTATAACAACCATAACTATTCAGCTTTGTATTCACAAAAAGTGCCTGTGCATTATGTTGCTATGAATGAATCTGCTTCTTCCCTGACATGTGAATGATTAACCTTGTCATTCATAATGTGTTGAATGGATTTTAAAGAGTTTTGATGCTATAGACAAATATGACCATAAGGTGGCAGTGTATTAGCAGTTTTCAAAGATAAAGCCTCTGCACCTGAATCAAAGAGATGCTGGGAACTTAATGTTCTGTTCTCATCACCCACAAGGACAAAACTCTAAAGCCCGAACACGGTGCTCCGTGATAATGGGCTGAGATGTTTACCTCTCAAAAAGTGATTAACAGTGTTGCAATTAATGAATGAAGTGTGTGTGTATGAATGTGTGTCAGAGCTTCAGTTCAGAATTGTCATCTGTGTTTTTTTTTCTTCGCATAGGCTAAATAAAGGTATTTCCACTGTAATTTGTTGTATACAAGTGTGTCAGAATGCAGGAAATTAAGTCTTTGACGCTCAAAATTTTCCTGGGGGAGGACACCCAGACCCCCAACTATGATATGCCCCCCATCCTGGCCCATATATATATATATATATGCTATACCTATACAGTACAGTATACCTACTGCAATACATTAGACTACACCACTGCTTCAGTCCCATCCAACTGAAACCTCATTCATACTAGCCTCATTATCACAAGAGCCACTTTATTTATTCTATTTGTGTCACAGAACAAATTACAGACGTGGACATCCAGAGGTCTGGGCCAGGCTGCATTCATACTGCCACACTGATTGCATGTGTACACAATTGTATTTGTATAGTACAATTGAAAACATAGAATACCAAAAAAAAAAACTAATTGAGAATTGACCGTGAAAAAAAACTGCTCCCACTGCCTAACCATGATATAAAAGGCAATAAACATATGTAGCACAATAACAAATAAACATACATTGTCAAAGGGGAAAAAATTGCAGAGGCTTACAGAATGACTATTTTCAAAATGTTTTTTTTTAAAAGCTGTAGTTGGCTCATAAAAATCAATGATCTTTGGCCTCACTTAAAACACCTAAGCAGTGAAATATTCTTGCAACTGGACTTTCACTTAGACACTAATGACTCATGACTTCACTCGGATTTGAGCCAATTGACTTGGAATAACTCCCCATGGCCAAAAATGAAAGATTATGTTGTAAAAGGTGTGAAGTGAATCAATCAACAATCAACCCCACAGCAGCCAATCGCATTGAACAAGCAGGAGGGAACGATGCAGACTAGAAGGCAGACAAAAATAATTACTTATTTAGGACTTGGAACAAAAAGTTTAGGACTTGGACTTGACTTGGGACTTCACACCTATGCTTGCAAAACACTAACAGCATAAAAAAACATTAATAATGTACGTATATTGAGAGGTCTAATGTCGGTCCATCTGTCATAATAATATAGTACTGTTCTTTTAGCTTTTATTGTATTTTTTTTTTACATGTCCAAAATAAAGCCTTCATTCATCCATTCATTTATTCATTAGTACTTATACATTTGGGAGTGACAGCAGGCTCCTGTTTACTTTTAATCGTGATGGTTTGTTAACATCTGGATCACATATTATGTCTTTAACAGCACTCATACACACATTGTAAACAGATGTGGGCACATACTGATAGTGAGTAGTGACAATCTTGGAAAAGAACCAGCATGTTCTGCTATCAAGTGAATTCCACACTCACTCAAGGTCAGACCGTGAGAAGCTCAGCTATCTGCCAGCAGTACATTAGTGCATGAGGAAAAAACCAAGATGATGGAACACAGTAATGTAGATTTTTTTAAATCCAAAACACTAAATTGGTCTCCTACAGTTATCCTTGCTGTCAGCAGTTTGGCACTCCACAAGAAAAACAACATTTCGAGGAGAAGACAAACTGACCAAAGTCAGAGATACAAGTAGATAATCCCCATAAATAATGCCCAAATAGTGTCAGAATCCCAAGATTTATAAACAACTGAACAAAAAACATTGGAACATCCTCCCTTACAGATAACTCCACAGGGTTTCATTGTTTATAATTAATTGCAGCACATACTGTACTATCCTGAATAAGTTATCAACATGACAAGATATCAAATACTTCTTGTAACATTAATATTGTAATGGCTGGCAGGACGCCATTGTGTTGACTGTTCTACACTGCAGTGCAAAGGATCATGGGACTATATGTTCTTGACTGTTTCTGTCCTAGTTTGAGTGTGTTAAAGTAGGTTATTGTATCTACACCATAGATCTACACATTTCAAAGGAGTGCATAAAATCACCAGCTGTGAAAGGACTCACCAGGAAGATTAGAAGAAGTTTAATCAAATATTTTAGACAAAGGGAACATTCAGCTATTTTGACCTTTCATTTAGGTTCTCAATCTGATGAAGGGTGGATTACATAAGAAGTGGATCCAACTTGTCCCTACTGTTTGTTTTTATATTTTACGTGAATTCTCCTGTCAGAAGGTGAGTACCCAGTAAAAATGCCAAATTATTCACATTTTGGAGACTCCTTCAATTCCATCAAATAACCTTTACAGATTTGGACATACAATAGTTTAACTGTGTGTTAATATAAACCTGAACCTGACCTCCTTTTTCATCAACATCAGAAAAAAATAATAATGTGTCCCATATGAGGAGCTGTCAAAAAAGTATTGGAAACTCGCACTACAGCTACAAAATCAACCATATGCCAATAGTATGGCTTATTGTACTTGGTTGTGTTTCAAAGCTGTACCCAAGGGGTTGTGATAGTCCAATGTTTAACACTATCAACTGTACAGGCTTACAAAAACAAATATTTTACATTATACAGCCCATGTTTATGACCTTTTCCCATATTTTCCATCCACAGGCTCTTATTAGCTATGCATTTTTTTGATTGTATCTTTCCACACCTCTTATTATCTATGCATTTTTTGGATTGTATCTTTTTTATGCTGATAACTACAGTAAACACATACATGGGACTTTTTCTCACATTCTTCTTTGAGTGCAATATTTTGAAAACCACCATTTTTGTAAGGTATCTAAATCAGAAGATAATTAAGCTAATTTTGTTTAAGTTTATAGTAAACGTAAGACAAATACACATACAGAATAGGGTCAGTATTAATTAGTCAGTTTAAAATAAAATCTAACTAGAATTACCGCCTTGCGGTTGTATGCCTTTGCCAACCAGCCAAGTTGCAGTTTACATCCATGTCTGTCCAGATAATATATACAGTAAAGACTTTGAAGCACTTTAAATAAAGGTATTATATTTTTTTATGAAATGTGGATGCTTCAAACACATCTTCAACCTGGCAGCACAGAAGATCTATACAATCACCACAATTTGAAGATAGCGTCATCAATTCAGTATCCGACCAAATGTCTCCCATTCTCTTCCTGAGTTATGGCGTCGTTGAATAATGTCCAGAAAATTTTGAACAGTGAACTTGTCATCACTTCATCATTTTATCCTATTAGACATTTGTGTGAAATGTTGTCATAATTAGCATAGGAAACCCGGAGTTATGGCCACAAACGCGTTTTGTGAGGTCACAGTGACCTTTGACCTCCAAAATCGAATCAGTTAATACTTGTTTGTGCCAAATTTTAAGAGATTCTCTAAAGCAGTCCTCAGAGTTACTGCAGAGGGCCACCAAGTTTTTTTAATTTTTGTATTTAATTGTAAAATAAAAATGGTAACTTGCCCTTTGATCTCTTTTTGAAAGAGTTCAGGCTGGAAATGACTTTAATATAACGATCTAACTTGTTCCACTGAACTGCCCCTATATAGGCAAAGGTTCCTTTCCCTAACACTGTCTTAAAAAAAGGACACAGGTCAGATATGCTGCCACGAGTATAAATATTTTGTGTGTCCTTTACCTTAGTTATAAGACACGACAAAAAAATTGGGACACTACCAAACAATATTTTATGGATCATGGTCAGTCTTAACATAGTAACCTGAGACTCCACAGGGAGCCAGTTGAGCTCAACAAATTGTGACCTACCTATATGCGATCTATGGCCCAAGTTCAGAATTACTCTTATTCATTCATTCTGTGCTGTTTGCAGCCTCCCTTTAAGTTGGTTTGTTAGGCCTTCAAACCAGGAGGTACATGCAAATTCAAAGTGGTAAAATTAAGGCGTTTGCCTATATGATCATTGTTGACCTTTCTAAAAATGTTGTTAGTTTGAGTTTCTGGCTAAAAACTTTGTGAGCCCCGTGACTTTACTCAAAACCTTGTTGGCCATATTCCTGCCATCCAAGTTGTTTTCTAGGATGCAACCCAGGTATTTTACTGACATTTTTGTACTGACCACAACGTTATTCAAACTGACCCTAAATTCCGAGCATCTACTCAATCTGTATTTTGAACCGAACAAGATAGCATCTGTCTTGCCAAAATGTAGGGACAGCATATTGTCAATCAGCCAGTTGTTTACAGACGAAAGCTCAGAGCTCAGTGTACTCTCTAGTGTTGATAGTTGTTTATGAGACATTAAAAGTGCAGAGTATTCAGCGTACAAAAACAATTCACATGAACAGGAGTCTGCCATATCATTAATGTATGTTAAGAATAAGGACGGTCCGAGAATGCCTCCTTGTGGAACACCGCATTCAACTACACTAGGGTCAGACAGCATTCCCCCTGAGACCACCACTTCTTCCCTCCCTGATAGGTAAGACCCAAACCACCTACAAGTGGGGCTGTCTGCCCCTAAGGCCTCAAGTTTGGCAATCAGTCTGTCATGATTCACCGTATCAAATGCT
This sequence comes from Perca fluviatilis, assembly GCF_010015445.1. NCBI lineage: Eukaryota > Metazoa > Chordata > Actinopteri > Perciformes > Percidae > Perca > Perca fluviatilis. The sequence goes on from NC_053122.1 coordinate 15,468,670, forward strand.
TTTTGAAAATCCAATAACACCATACCTCAGAGATTTCCATAATCTATTTCCCTGCGTATGATGTCGGATAAATACAATAGGCATGATTCAGTAGAATGTGACTTCCTGAATCCGGGTTGAAATTTAAACATGAAGTTGTTTTTATTCATGTATTCATTGAATTGCTCATTAACCAACTTTTCAAAAATTTTTGAGAGTGTGCACAAAACAGAGACTGGTCTGTAGTTACCAGGATCATGGCTGTTTCCCTTTTTAAAAAGGGAACTACCTTGGCCCTCTTGAGGTCATTTGGGAAAACACCCGATTCAACAGACAGGTTAAAAATATGGGAGATGTAAGGGGCTATTTGGGCAACGGCATCTCGTAAAAACCGAGGGGATAACCCATCTAACCCAGGGCCCTTAGAGCAGTCTAGCTGTAAGAGCTTTTTTTCCATCTCCCCTACCTCAACCTTCCGTAAAGAAAATGAGTAGGGCAGTGCTCCAAGATTAATTTATTAAGTTATTGTTGAATTACTTAAAAAAAGGCTTTAGGCCACCCACGTTGGCCCAGGCCCAGTTTAATACGCAACTCAAATTTATACAAAATGTAGTGGGGTGCCCTTGCTAAGGGGTCCTTGGCCTAAAAATTTTTGAAGACCTCTGCTCTAAAGGCATTCCCTAGATTTTGCGTTCATGAGAATGGGACTGACATGAGGTCACAGTGACCCTTATGAGGTGCCATTTAGGCCATATATCAAGAATGCATGCACTTTCACCTTGCACACACCCTACTTTTTCTTGCAAAAAGTTGTGTGTGTGAGCTGAAAAGTTGTTTGTGTGTGAGCTAAAAAGTTGTGTTTGCACATGCGCCGAAAAGTAGTGTGTGTGTGTGTGTGTGTGTGTGTGTGAGCCAAAAAGTTGTCTGTGGCTAAGTTAATATTCAAATGAAGGCCCAGCGGAGCAATGCTATTGGCTGAATTTTTTTCTGATACACCCATAGTTGTATATTCAAGGGGTTGAATGCCAAGGTACTGTCAGTGTCTGTATTATGTATGATGGCTTATTAAGGCATGATGCCATTCTTTGCCAGTTCATGCCAATGGACAGACAATGACGGATCTGTTGTGTAGTGATTCTGTACCGGGGGCAATCTCTTTCCTCAGTCATAACTGTAGGTGGAACCAGGGCGTTATTATCCCTACTTAGCTGCAAGGCCTGATATCCCCTCAGCAAGGAGCGGAAACAGACATACAGTGCCTGTAAAGAATTTCCACTCATCTCTATTTGCTGGCTCATCAACAAAGCTGGAAGAAAAGCAGAAACCGCTCTTGCATGGTTGTTGAGTTCTCTCTCTCTCTCTCTCTACTTAAGCCATCTGAAGCTTCTATTTGTATTTCCACAACACACCAAAGAGCGTCATTAAAAACTTTCCTCTTTGTTCCAACAATCAACAGAAAATAAGGACTGAATATACAAAATGAAAATAATAGGCTACTGTGCAAAAACATGATTATATTAAATATTCTATAAATATTCAGCCTAAATATTCAGGGTCCTTAATGTTCCAGTTCCTTTTATTTTATTTCAGGATCATTTCACAGTGGGCCTTATTCTGCTGTCATGACATTTAAAATTGTATTGACTCCTTTAGAGCTTTTTGTACAGTAGCTCTAAATATCTGTGAGAAATGCCCTCCATTCATGCACACAGGGCGCAAAACACGGCCAAGGCCAGCCATGGAATCTGTAGGTAACCATGGCAACATTGCTGCCTCAAGCTGAATTGTGAGTTTACTCACTGGTGGAACAAAACTGGATAAACATTGAGTTAAACGGACTAAAACTGTAGCCTATATTACTATTTCACCACAGTATCCATTTTCTCTTTTGGTTAGAGTTTATATTTATTTCATACAGTCTTGTTTGAACATGTTATATCAGATGTTATGTTAAAGAGGTACTCCTAAACTATACCAGAGCTCCGTAGTCCGCTTCTCATCTCTACTTGAGGCTAGCGGCTCGAGGTTACTTTAGCTGCCTCTAGCATAACACACCCGAATCTCCAACCTAATTGTCGAATTGCAATCGTGTTGCTCTGTAGGCTTTGACAAAAACGAGTGCAGTGGAGTACTCGTTTAATTCTGCTAAAACATATTTTTAGACGGTGGCAAGCTGTCAAGGTCCTTAAGGATCGATAATTAAATATCATTAAGTAACTTCAATTTCTATATATATCTCCTTTTGCCTCTGGCGAGAGCTTCTCTTTATATGGGCATTTGTCTTTTATGCTTACTTATACATTTCTGATGATGAATGACTGATAGATGACAGATGACTAGGCCGGTGATTGGATAATGACAGTTAATGTAGCTATGCCACCCCAGCCGAGAATGCTCTGCGATTCCCATTCCCTATAAGCAAGGTCTGGGTCCCCCAACTAAGAGTCCCCCAAATGGCTATAGATAGCCTACTACGGTGTAAGATGTTGTGTTGCTGTGCATATAAAATGATGAACATGTGTAGGCTACAGTAGACCTTTATACTGTAGCATAGAGTCACTGTACATAAATAAGGATGGCCGTTGCGTCTCCACTTCCTCCCACTGTACAAAAGTGAAGCCAAAATATCCCGGATATGGGAACGGCCATCTTGTAATTTTGGAGCTAGAGTCTGCGAAGTATTGACTGGGAAAAATTTTACACTTCAGCAACAAACAAACAGCGCGATAAGAACTACCTAAAATAACAGAAAGCATCTTTGTGAAAAGATTATTTGACATGTAGGCTACTTAGATTTTTTTTTTTGTCCCTTCTGCTAACGTGGAGGGGCCGGTGCTTATGACCTATACTGCAGCCAGCCACCAGGGGGCGATCGAGATGTTTTGGAGCCTTTCTATATCACTATATGTCTATGCATTAATTCCATGATTAACCCCTGATATACAGCTACAGTGCAATATATTACAAAAACATTCTCAAAGCGCTGCAGCCCACACCTAAAAAAGATCTGAGTAAAGTACAAACAATTTTTTTTAAAGTACAGTAGCTACATATTAAGTAGGCTACTTAAGTGAATATATGTAACGCTCCATCGTTGGCTGGTCCTGTTAGTGTTAGCAGTTCATGTCGAAGAAGGGGAGGAAAAAAACAAGCTATAACATTGCATAGGCCCATAGATACATGTAGGCTATATCTATCAAGGGGGTAAGCCTCTCCCTGGAACGTGTAGCTCCTATGGTGCCATTTTGATGCTACCAAGCCATCACCTTCTGTTAGCATTCCAATGACTGCCATTCATTTTGACGCCACTTTGACAGCGAATAACTTTACATCTGAAGTGTTTAAAGACTCTATTTGTCCATTGTTTATTTCTAAAGAAACACGACAATGTATAAAAGGCTCCATTACCTTGTACCTCACGTTATGGCTCTGCAGTAGACGTTTTTGTAAAAATAGGCTAACGATTGTGTCATAACCAAGTGACTTACTGTCGCATAGTAGAGGAATTACCGTATAGTACAGGAGAAGCTCGCAGGCAGTTTCTTACATTAGCTGTTTAGGTTTAATTACTAATGTTAACTAGAATGTTAGTTAGCAATAATTAGCCTGTGCTTATGTTATCTCCTTACATATACCTACGCTCTCCGTCTCTGTAAGATTGGGAATGATTGAGATTTCTCTTGGCACAGCTAGCAGAAAACTTACAACTTTCAGACACGTTGCTTACGTGACATTTACGTTGTCTCTGTCAGTTGGAGGCTGCGCAGTAAAGCAAGAGATCACCGGAAAAGTGCTTCTACTAATAGCCTTCACCATATATGTCAATGGCCTTCACTGGTCTCCGTCCAGAGCAAAGTCTATTGGTCCATTATGTCAATGATGGGCCTACCTCATAGACAGTATATGGCCTACCTCCGCCTACTGTCTATCATAGACAGTATGTCCTATGGTCCTATGTCTATGCCTCTGAGACTGATCTGTTTTCTGTTGCCAAGGCAACAAACATCTCCTGTCGTGCGTCGAGCCCGTCACGAGGGGGCGCCGTGTTTCGCTCCTGGTCGTTTGTCATCCACTCTGTTGGAGGCAGAGATACCTCCTCACAACCAGAAAGAAGCACGAGGGAGCTGAAGTGAGGGGTTTAGAGCTGAAGTGAGGGGTTTAAAGGAGAATAAGTACGTAATTCCTAGATTATTATCCCCCATATGCACCGGACAGTCTGAGATTTATGTAATTAAGGTATGAGAGACTGATGTTTACCGTGTCATCAACAGATCTCATCATCATTATGAGGACGATCAACCACTGGTTGTGCTTCTTCCTGCTTGCCTTCCCGCTTTCCTGGGCAGAGGACACGAAGAAAGATGTGAGGAAGACTGAGAATGACACAGGTAAGGATTTAACCTCCTCTTTTTCTTTTTTTTTTTCTTTTTTTTAATAATGTTTTTTTAAATCACATAAGTGGATTTTATTAGTTTTTTTGTTGTGCTGTGATTGTGAGCCATTCAAAAGTCGTTTTAATGCTACACTAAACGAAAATGATGCAGCCCTTATAAAATGCATTTAGTCTTTAAATTGTTTTACAAAGTAACGTTGGTCAAAAGTATGAAATTAATATATTTGTAAGGAGGAGAGACAGATGTTACGTATTTGATCATGGTTTAGTTTGTATTTAGAATTGTTCTTTTATTTAAAAAAATGTAATTATAAGAAAAGGTCTGATTAATTAAAAATGAAACATTTAGAACATGTCTTCAATTTTAAAGTATTATCTTTGTCTTTTAACCAATCCTGCATATTATTGTATTATACCAATCCCCTGGTGATCTTATAATTTCTGAAGCTAAAACGTTTTGGACAGCTGACAAATCATCCCAGTAGGCTAGTCTGATTTTGAGCTTGTGACAGCTTTAATTTGTGCAAACTTTGGTTTAATTTTGGTTTAATTCAGTTCTTTGATGGTAGATTTGCAACAGAGTGAGCAGGATGTGTTAAGATTCGATTCAACTTTATTGTCATTGCAAAGGGTACAGGGACAACAAATTGCAGTTTAGCATCTAACCAGAAGTGCAAAAAGCAGTAAAGTGCAGAGTGATGTACAGAGTGGAGAAGCTGTTCATGAGCCTACTGGTCCTGGAACAGAGAGCCCGTTATATGCTGAGTCCTTCACACCTAAATGCCAAATCCATAAAATTTGACCATAAAAACTAAAAGTATATTAACAAGAATTGGACTTAACAACATTTTCTTGTGTATATTCTTGTGTATTTACTGCTGCAAAAATAGTGTTGACAAAAATTTAACATCATCAGAAACAATAACAACTTTGATTTTATTGTCAGTTGGTGCATTAAAAAAAACCTGCCAATCAATTTGACGATGATGTGATAATGTCATCCTGGTTAGATTACTGCAATGCACTCTTCTCATGCCTCACACAACAAAACCTCAATAAACTTCAGTTGATTCAAAAAGTCGCAGCCAGACTCATAACCATGTCCAACACACCTGTTTAAAACTGCAACTTGTTTTGAAAAGTGCTTCATAAATAAAGGTTGTTATTGTTGATAGCATGTTCCAGTCCTGAGATTGGAAATTCTGTGATGTGGAAAACGTTTGTTTACAGTTTTTTTTTTTTTTACGTAACTTTTTTGAGAGAAAAAGCCACAAACACATCAAAAATCCACAGGAATCCTGGGTAGCTCACCTGGTAGAGCAGGCGACAGAGGTTTACTACTCGATGCAGCGGCTGTGGGTTCGACTCGACCTGCGGCCCTTTGTTGCATGTCATTCCCCCTCTCTCTCCCCTTTCATGTCTTCAGCTGTCCTCTGTAAATAAAGGTCTAAAAATGCCCCCAAAAAATGAATAAAAATCCAAAGACCCTGGAGCACACTGGACAAGGCTATGTGCTAACTGCTAAAAGTAAACCTCATTAAAGCGAAGCATTATTTGTTTACCTGTATTAATCAGAGCATTCACAGTAATCACTCAGACCAACCTCATTATTCTGGGGGGTCGCAACTCGAAAAGGTTGAGAACCACCTTAGTTTAGAAGGCTAACATTTGCTAATTAGCACTAAACACAAAGTACAGTTGAGGCCAATGCACTAATAGCAATAGCGGTGGTGGTTAATACTGTATGCATTTTAATCAGGGCTCATTTTACATATAAAACAGCAACTTTATGTGCTAATTAAATAATATACTGTATATCAAGTAAATATTTTGTAAATGGCCCGATTTTTAAGACAGATTTCTTTAGTGAGGGCAAGTTGCCCCCCACATTTTTTTATTTCCTACACTGGTTGAGGCTGATGGGAATGTTCTGCAGGTATTTAGTCCTAAACCAAAATATTGGATAAATTATAATAATTTTGACCAGATGATAGCGCTAGATGAAAAGTCAGGATCACCAAGTTATTACAACTCCTATTTAGCAACATTGATGTCTGTACCAAACTTCATGGCAATCAATCCAACAGTTATTGAGACATTTTACCCAAAAACACAAATGTTAACCTGCTGGTGGCACTAGAGGAAAAGTCTGAGGTCACCAAAGTCATTAGTATTCATCCTCTGGGGGTCATGGATGTCTCTGGACAAAATGTCATGGAAATCCATCCACTGGTTGTTGAGATATTTATGTAATAGCAGTAGTAAGTTGTACAGATATACTTGAACAGTACCATAAACATCACAAAAAACCTGAAACAGCAGAGCTGTCAACTGAAAATATAACTCTTTTAACATACTGAAACATGGATATCACTTCCTCCCAAACTTATTTGATGAGTCTTTTAATGTGAGCTTAATAGTTTCCATTTGATTCTCACTGTTATTCTAGCAAGAATGTGAGGGAGATGTAGACTTCCAGTTGATTAAACATCCTCCTGCCAACAGAATGACAAATTATGCAGAAAGACAGGATGAAGGAGGGATCAAAAAGAAAACAGTAATTACATTTACATACAACCGCTTCTCTAGTAATATTTGATAAGTGTTGAGAACTCTTTCCAGTAGTTAAATCAGGATGGCCATAAACCAAAGAAAGAAGTCAAGAAAGCACAGACTCTATAGCTATAAATTCCACACACTAAAATCCAGTTTATGTAAACAGGTGTTAGCACGCCAAGTTCTCTGGCAATGCACTGAACCTTTACCCCCCTCCTTGTGGGTGGTGAGCCCATATGGTGGCAACCCCAACCTTGCCCCATGGGTGCTAGCACTGGCTCCAGGAGGGGGTCCCGGGGGTCAGACTGGTTCTTGAAGCTAGTGCACCCGACAATACAGCTCCCAGGGACACACAAACCCATTCACCACAATAAGATGCGGATTCCCAGAGGACAGGGAGAAGCTCTTGGACATCCAAGAAGCTCAGGGTAGAACTAGTGAACCATCACATTTAAAGTAGCCAGTAAGGCCCTTGTCTTTTTTTAAGATGCCAGCGTCTGTTTTACATTATAATCCTATGGAGTAAACCGTGTTTTCAAAAAAGCCCTTTTTTCTGCAGCTCAGGGCATATCGACAGTTGTGAAAGCTGTAGTAACATAAAGTTATAAGCACTTCTGTCTTATTTGTGTCTCACTAAATCAGTCGTTCACACAGGCATGTTCAACTTCTATCTGTGTTACGCTGTTTGTATGCACAAAAAAACGCTGTACTGCGTTTTTATCAACTGGTATTGCTAACAATGGCTAACTGGGCTAGAGCTAATGAAAACAATGAAAATCCGACTGGTAAATGGAACATACCGTATTCAACTCGGGTGTGACGTCATTCCCAGCTCCGGCTTCCGAGTTCCGAGTTCCGAGGTAAATGGAACGCACTATTAGCACCGCTCCAAATAGCGCTCTGGGATACTGTAGCACCAGCTGTTGTTATAGCAACAAAAGACGCTCTCAATTCAATTCAATTCAATTCAATTTTATTTATAAAATCAAATCCTAACAAGAGTTATCTCGAAACACTTTACAGATAGAGTAGGTCTAGACCACACTATAATTTACAAAGACCCAACAAGTTCAGTAATTCTCTCGGCTGCTTTTTGGAACCAAAACGCTGCCAGCTTCTTCTTTTTTACTGCAAAAGCACTCTAGTCAACTTTTCCATGTCAAAAAAGATGCCCTGGTATGTTTGACTGGAGGAAGACCCCAGGGTGGAACCAGAACACCCATCTGGTACATATGATCTCATAGTATTTAATACATGTTTACTTCTATTCTGAGGCAAAGTGCTGACCTGACAGTACAAAGAGAGGAGAATAAACAAGAAGCTTGTTGTTTGGTGTGAGACCAGAATATAGCAGGTCTCAAGAGTGTGGTGAGGGTTTTTTCATGGAAACTGAGTCATTATAAAAAGCCATGTTTAATGAGTGTTTTTAACAGTAAACATTGATTCTTCTGTTATTTCCAACTCTAGTTTGGAGCCAAGCGAAGGCCAGACAACTGTTTGCAAGGAGAAAGATTTCTCCGCCACAGGAAAGTAACACTACTGTAAGCTTTCTTTGCTCCTCTTAAGCTGCCTTTGTATGTCTATATATATATATACACATATATACACATATGTCTATAATACCACTATATGGTCACTAACATTTCAGTAAGGCATGCTCATGAATGCTTTAAAGGTATAGTAAGTGAGGTTAATAGTTGAATGTGCCAGCTGCCAGGTAGTTAGTTATCTGTCCGTGAATCTGGGGGGTGGAGCTGCCAAAGGGGGAATTGTATTTGTTTGGCAGTTGAGTTCAAATATCAACAATCTTTGCGCAAAATCACTTACTGCATCTTTAAAGGACAAGGCTCAATCTTTAGGGCATTGTAAAGTTTTAGTATTTGTTGCACATGTGTGAATCCCAAGGGTCCACGGGGATTTGAACTATTTTTTCCATTTTGTTGTGAGACACTTTATCTAAATTATTTCTCTTGTTTCAGAAACACAAGTCAAACCTAATGTCCCCAGCACGTCGCTGCGGCCGCCTGATGGAAAGCTGCTCCGCCCACGTCCTGTGCTGCGACCCCTGCGCCTCCTGCCGCTGTCGACTCTTCAACACCATCTGTCATTGCTGGAGGATGAACCCGCTGTGCTTAAAGAAGACGTAGATGGAGCACAAAACCCACACGTGCACAGACAAAGCCCAGCACCAGGACATATACAGTGATAGACATATATACGCATACAAATACATATACACTGCCTTCTAGCCTGTGGGTGCAGCTCAGAGAATATTAGAAACATTTGAAAAATCATGAAAAAATTTAAGTATTTCCATTGTCTGTGGCTTCAACACTTGAGTGATGGACGGGGACATGGAAATGAAAGGGTGAAGCCTGTATTTTTCTGTCTTCTGAGGCTTGAATAAGAAATACTCACATAAATGTTTACATAATATCCAAACACCCAACATGTGTAACAACATATGGGTGACATATGCTTTTTCATGTATGTAGACAATCAACGTGTAAACTGTGTGTTGTGCCTTGGTTATTTCGCGCTATTGCTGCTTTTGAATATCTTTATCACTTCTGCTCTCCTGCCATACTAAGCATATGGTAACCTATAATAACCAGGTTTAGATTTATTTTTTTAACCTTACTACCGTACAGACTAAATGTGGAAATAAATAAAGCAAAATCATATGTTTTGAGCCATCAACGGTTAAAAAACAGATTGTTCCTTTCCTATGTAAAAGAAATATGACTTGGAGAACACATTTAAGTCCTGAAATGTGGAATTATTAATTATTCACATGTGGATTTATGAGTTAAACTTTTGCTATTGAATAAATATATCATAAGCCTATATTATCCTTGTTTTTGTGCTTTTCCTTATTGTTTGTTTAAATGTAGAATAACAAGTCGCTTATATGTGGATTTATAGGAGGAAACCATGTTGAATTTAGGAAATATGAGACACAGCATCAAAACAATACAAAACAAAGTAGTTATTGCAAATGTTTGTTGGCAGCTGCTGCTGTCTTGTGGATAAATAGGGACTTAAGCTGCTTTGTATTATTTTCCAGGACGCTAATGTGGAAAGTCAAAAGATAATGAAGAAAAATCTTATGTGTAGGGGGCCAACTGTGTATCCATGAAGAATGTGCATACACACATGTTGATATTAGTTTGGGAATTCGAAAATAAAGCAGTTTTGCATCTCTTAAATCCTTGCCTGGCAATCCACATACAGTACTGTATTACTTTGTCTGGGACACTGTCTGCTCCACTTCTGGTGGATGCACACTTAATTATATATAACAGTAGCTTGTATGTATTGATTAATCAAAATAATGAAATAATTTACCCCTGGGATTATTAAAGTATTTCTGATTCTGATTTTGAATCAAATGTTCAGTATGTAAAGCCATGACCATAAAGGAGTTTAAGACAACAAAGAGTGAAGTGTTAATAAAAAAAGTCATTTTAAAATTCCAGTAATGTCTCCACGATGGAGCAACCCATATAATTACAGAGAGCTGAACGCATGTACTGTGTCTGATTATGTCACAGTGCTCAAATCAAAAATAGTCATGCATATTTAGGGAAGTGTACATAAGAAATGGTCAGTGATTATGTCTCATATTAATGTGTCTGCAGGGAATATGATACATCACATTATCTGTGTTCTGCTGCCAGATTTTGCACAGATTCATTCTCACACATGCAAAATGTATACAATGTATAAACTTAGATTGATTTCCCATACTGTAACTATTGTGAGCCTTTCACGATGGAGAGCTGTTAAGAAGATAAGAAGAACAACCCTTATTTATCCCTTAATGGGGGAATTCAATGTTCACACTCTGTTGTTGTTACATCACTCACATAGGCCTAAAATACACACACATGCACACACACAGGATCCATAGACATGCATTAATAGAGAGGTGTCAGAGCGACGGGGCTGCCACATAGTCGGCGCTCCAAGCAGTTGGGGGTCTCTTTTTATCTACTATCTGTTAAAAAGAGAAATTTTTCTGGGGTGACTCCATGTAGGTGGTTTGGAGCACCTGCATCCTTGGCGCATCCTGACGGATTTGTTATGACACAAATGACCCCGGGCCTTTCTTCCCCCCCCCCCCCCCTCCCCCCCCCCCCCCACTATTTTATAAAAAAAAAGAATAAAAAGCCCCAAAAATAATCATAAAAATAAATAAATAAGGAGATATTCTTCTTCCTAGGTAAAGAGTAGAGTACACAGAAAAAAAAAAAAAAAAAAAAAAACCAAAAAAAAAAAAAAAAAAAAAAAAAAAAAAAAAAAAAGGTGCAGCTATGGAATTTCTTGGTGTCAAAGAGGAAGGGAAAATAACTGCATGAATGTTAGTCAGAGAGGAAATAATGCAGAAGTTACTGTAAAAAACAAAGACAGACCCATTTGGACGGCAAAACATCACTTCAACTGCACCCAGGCTTGTTGATAGCTCATTTTGGCATCATGGCAGAGCTCAGTTTCAACGTGAATCATGGTTATCTGGAGGGTCTGGTTCGCGGAATGAAGGCCGGAATCCTGACTCGCACCGACTATCACAATCTGGCCCAGTGTGACACACTTGAAGGTAGGAATATTGTATCACACTGTCATTTTTGGAAAGATTTTTTTGTCGTAAAAAAGTCTTAGTTTGTCATAAAAATGTCATAAAAAGTCATAGTATGCGAATTGAGCTGTGCCAAAATTGTATCTTTTTAAAGATTTCCGCTGCAGTGGAGTTAACAGGGATCAACTTATCTAACCTTGAGCCCATTTTTCAAGGAGATAACCAGAACCAGGCATTCCTTTCTGAGAGACGTATACAGTTCAAGTCAGTGCAGATTCGACAAATGAACGTTTGAACTACAGCACTGTATCTTTTTTCAGGACTGTTTACTCTTCCACTCATCAGTCGTTGTTAGTTTCTCCACACTGTGGCAAGTAGTTCTTGGAAAAACTGTTTGAAACTCCTAAATTGCAGTTTATTTATTATACACCATCTGTGTTTGTGTTGTCTGTGATATAATTAGTCATCATCAGATGTAATGTATTTAACAAGTACAGCTATGTGTGTGAATTATATAGGTGATTCACCTCTTCCTGTTTTTTTGTAACTCCAACCTTACAGGAGGCTGTGGGAAAACATAATGTAATGTTTTCCTTCTACTCTTCTCAGACATGAAGCTGCATCTGCAGACCACAGACTACGGTAAGATGTTGTCTTCGTCTGAAGAGGACCTGACTGTGTCTATGGTGGATAGCAAGCTGAGGGAGAACCTGCTGACTGAATTCAGCTGCCTTCGCTCCAACGCCCTGCCTCCACTATCTACCTTCCTTGACTACATAACGTATGCTACATGTGCTATATTATAAATTATACAAATGTCACATTTCCCGTATCTTTCAATTTTTCTTGCTTATCTTCAAAAGACTGATGTTTAGGTAAATATACATGTTCTTCCCTCTATTATGAAAGCAGTCCATTACATTAAAATAAATCTAATTTCACTAAACTTACTGTATGTGCAACCAGTTTCATAGTTTCTAAAAAATAAAGGGGATGTAATATACAATGCCATGCAGGAGAATCCATTTACTCTGTTCTGTGTTACAGCTACAGCTACATGATTGACAATGTGGTGATGCTGATCACTGGTGCCCTGAAACAGAGAGATGTGGCAGAGCTCCTCCCGCGGTGTCACCCACTGGGAGCCTTTGACCAAATGGCAGCAGTGGGCATCGCTCGTACCCCAACTGAGCTCTACTCAGCCATACTGGTGGACACACCACTAGGTAGATTCATCAGATAATCTGTGTTGAACACCAAAAGATGGTCAACTTTTGTGTAGTACTGATACTACACTAAAGTTGACCATCTTTTGGTGTGTGAGTTGGTGTAATATCCCTTCAGGCACAAAGTAATTGCAGGTCACTAGAGATAATTAACAATAACCTGTTTACATATTGTACTGTTTTATGGTGGGGAGGAAACATCTCTGAAAACCCATTTCCTCTTGGTGAGGGAAAATAAAGACAAAAAATGGAGAAAAAAAATATGCTAATAGTTAGTCAATTTACAAACTCAAATCTTAGAATCCTTTCTTGTTGCACTGCTGTGGGCTGGGAGGAACAGCATTTTGTTTTAATGTAAGTAGGGTAAACTAGAAAATGAAAAACTAAATCTTTTTCAAAGTAAACTAAATGTATTTTTAATCTTGAATGTAACTGGCCAGCTATCCCGCTAAATACTAATCAACCAGGTTAGCGCTCGTCAGCTACAATAGCTCTCTGAGCGTCTTTCTATTTTCCTGGGCTTTTTACTTCCCTCCTTGCATTTTGTTCTCAGAGTTGTACCCCAAGAGGAAAAACTCTCTCAGAGCTCACAATCTTTCTAACTTGAATTCCCACTTCATCGTATGGCATGGCTCCACTCAACTCGACTTCTTTTTTGGTTTTCCATAAGCAGAAGTTCTGGCTAGTACCTGGTACTTTTTTTGGTACCACCGCGGTCGAGATTCCAATCGAGCTGAGCCGATACTAGAAGGTGAACACTGCACACCACTGATTGGTCAGGGAGAACCGCCACGAGCGTGCAACATCCTGCACAAACAAGCCAATCTTAAATAGCCAAGTTACCGTCAGTTAAGTTTCGATTAGAAGTTATTTTAAAACTTGTCTGTCTAGGCCTTTAGTAAGTCAGAATATTTGACTTACATTCCATGTTTTTATTTTTATCATTCATATTGAAGTTCTGGTAAATAAGAAAAGTTATATATAATATCAGACTAATGATACAGACTGATGCCCACTGTTGTGTCATAGCTCAGTTTTTCCAGGATGCTGTGTCTGAGAGCAACCTGGATGAAATGGAAGCGGAGATCCTCAGAAGCAAACTGTTTAAGGTGACTACAGGGTGACATAAGATGGCATGACTATCATAATTTACCATGATGCCTGTGTTAGTGCGTGCGTGTGAGTTAGAGTGTGTGTGTGTGTGTGTGTGTGTGTGTGTGTGTGTGTGTGTGTGTGTGTGTGTGTGTGTGTGTGTGTGTGTGTGTGTGTGTGTGAGCTCATACATTCTGGACTGTAGAGTTTACTACTGTGACATAAGTTTTACAGTCTTTCCCTTTTTGGTTGAGGTTAGGGGTTTTAACCAATGTGACAGACCCTAAAGCCCTTTTCATGGTATGATCAATATGTTTTTTCTTCAAAGGCATATTTAGAGTCTTTCCACTCTTTCTGCAAGACCATTGGTGGTGACACAAAAGATATCATGTGTCCTGTCCTCGAGGTACTGTGACACTTTCCACTGGGCTGAATTTGTTGTTTTACATATATATATATTTTTTTTTATTTATATAAGATCATTTTGTGAAAAAGCTCTGTGTGTATGTGTGCTGCAGTTTGAAGCAGATAGACGGGCCTTCATCATTACAGTGAACTCCTTCGGGACAGATCTCAGCTGTACAGACAGGAGTGCATTGTATCCATCTTGTGGCAAACTTTACCCTGAAGGGCTGTGCCTGCTGGCCAGGGCAGAGGACCACGAGCAGGTCAAAGCAGTGGCAAACTGTTACCCAGTGAGTCTAATCACATGGCTACTGTGTCGTTACTGCAATTAACTTAAGTCATACTGTGCATTGGGTTAACATATAACTTAACCTCCCTGCAGGCATATAAAATCATTTTTGATGACCCTGAGCCAGGATCAGGTTTTAAGACTCTGGAAGACAGATTCTTTGAACAAGAGGTACTGTAAACTTAAAAGTTAAAAGTACAATTAGTAAGTCAACCAGTCGGTGGATTTTTTTTTTTAACATTTCTGAAGAGCTAAAACAGCAAACAGTGCAAACACAATGCAAACATATTCTAAACATGATTCATGTGTAAACTGTTTTATCATAATTGTATGTAAACCTGTCTTTCTGAGTGGCTTCAACTTTCATCCTTAATCTTTTCTCAGGTGAAGCTGAACACACTTGCTTTCCTGCAGCAATTCCACTTCGGAGTATTTTACTCCTACATCAAACTGAAGGAGCAGGAGAGTCGCAACATTGTCTGGATCGCTGAGTGTGTCACACAGAGACAGAAGTCCAAGATACACAACTACATACCCATCTTCCAACTTAACTGAGCAATAAAGACAAATACATACCTATATTTAACATACAGTTGCATACAACAAGGTAATAAATGCACTTTATCAAAAACACATTTGTTGATCTCTTTATGATCCAAGTTTGGTTGTGAGGATTAGTTGCTAGGGTTGCGCTAAAGTCAGTCACAAATATTTTCAGTGTTTGCACTACAGAGCACAGAAAATACAAAAATGAGGCCTTATGATTAAGAATAAACTACTTGCTATAGTTAGCGTGTTCACATTCACATTACTGGCACAATATCTGCATGTCTAAACAGGGCCAAGGTGTACATTAAATGAGGTATAACAATGTGTAACTATACAACAGAGTACAAAACGTAATACAAAATATAAGTGGTATAAAAGTGTAAATGTGTCAGTTTTAGCAGCTAACAGGTCATATATCACACATCTTTGCTCTTCATCAGCTTGTCCTCCCTTCATACTTTCACTAAAACAAAAAGAAAATTGTAAAACAAATATCATCTAAAATATCATGACACTACAGTATCATAGATCAGAACACAGTACGAGTCTAAACATGCATGCCTTCCTTGGTTATGTAATGGCTAAACTTACAGCACTGGACAGGGACGTCCAGAGGTATGTAGTTCTGCTTGCAGAGATGAACAAAAGCAGATGCTAATCTACACGGTGCTCTGGAGGAGCTCAACTCACACACCAACAAGAACTGACCAGGATCCACCTGGCAACAAAAACATATTGTAAAAAAGAAGTTTTTGCTTCATCTAATCCATGAGGGAAATTTATGAGTGCAGAAGGTCATGTATGTTTTTGAAAACGTTTCTCATCACATCCAGCTAATGAATTTCTTATCTTATCTTGGCCATGGAAATCAATTAGGACAAGGCTGTCTGGTGAGCGCCGTGCCAGATACATGTTTTCACAGTGTCTTAGAAGCTCATGAATTACGTAACGCTAGGTACAAAATTGTTCATTCGCACAGGTGTTTTTCTACTCACCACCCTGAAACAGGAACTCAGCGGAGAATCAGGAGAGGAAAACAGGAAGTCACAGCTTACAGGGCTTGTGGCTGCTTTCGGAGAGTGCTCTGTTACACCTGGCGATTTAATACACTCCGGTTTCATCTGAAGACAGACAAATGATCAAACTGCAGGTGAGAACTGGATAATTTTTTGTCGACAAAACTCTGCCAACATGAATATGCAGACAGAAGATTTTAGGATTTTCTTCTTGATATACAAACACTGCCACTGTCACTTGTCCTACCTGCCAACTATAGAAAAATTCCTCCAAGTTTTCAGCCTGAGATCCATCGGGCAAAGGAAAATCGTTCCCTGCTTCATTGTCATTAGTCCCCAACAGACCTATGGACGTGCCTGTGTAGATAAAAAAAAAACATGTCGTTACCAATACTAAGGATCAACACTTATGACCATGGACTTGTTTATTCTCTAACTCTTGTTAAATCTTCAGTTTTATTCCTACCATGCAACCATCCATTGAGAGTGAAGCTGCACACCTCAAGCGAGAGTTCACATGACACTGACACGCCATTGTGATTGGACACCTGCACAATGTTTGACCCTCTCCTGACAGCCACTCCACTGTCACTGTGGAATGTGTGTGTTACAGCATTGTTGCAGTTGGCCTTCACCTGTGACACAAATATATATTTCTTCAAACACGTTGAGATAAGCCATTTACTGCAGCAGTGTTCATTTTGTTCTCTGACTAGTCTGCTGCTGGAAATCACAACACTCTACTCTCACCAGCCACGTTTTCACCTACATTAATACATACCTGTCCATTGTGCTGAATGTTGACTGTGCTGTTATTCATTTCTAACAGAAGGAAGTCTGAAGTGCGCAGCAGCGTGAATGAACTCTCAGCGCTGACGTCTTGAGCGAGGAGCAGTGGGCAGGAGCCCGGGAGCTCATACAGGTGACCGTCAAATGTCACCACAAACTGATCTGCCACCAACAGAGCTTGGTCTTAGAGAGAGAAAGAAGAAAGACAGCATTGCAACCTTGATTAAGTCCTCCAGTAAAGTTGCATTAAACTGTACGTATATTGCTAGAAAACGGTAGTCTTACGTATAAATGGGCTGTCCATGATCTTCCTCTTAAGGCGGTAAAGCTCAGCTGTGGGCCTGACGGAGGTGAGGGTCAGCAGGGGCCTCAGGAGCCACTCCTCCAGAAGGATCTCCACCAGTCCAGCCTCAGACACCCTGGACCAGGGCAGCGGTGGCAGCGCCACTGATGCAACCACTAAACACTCACTTCAAAAACCAAGAACACACACGATTCATAATATCTTACTGGACTAATTTTCTTACATCTCTTTTGTTCCGCACACCACACTTTTAAGTTTTTTATTTGCAAAAAATTTTTTTTTAGAATTTTCCTTCCACTTCACAATTATGTGCCACTTTGTGTTGGTCTATCACATAAAATCCCAATGAAATACATTTACATTTGTGGTTGTAATGTGACAAAATGTGGAAAAGTTCAAGGGGTATGAATACTTTTTCAAGCCACTGTAACCCTGCATGCCTCAACCAAAGTGAGCCCAGGTGTTACCGAGATACCCTGTGACCTTTGTTCTTATGGGAAGGATTGGCATACTATTATACAATGAAGGATTTGTCCCTCCTCAGACATCTTTACGTATTTGAGTGGATGAAAGAATAGATGAATGAATAAATAAATAAACAAATGAAAAAAAGGGTCGGAGAGAGTTTGTCTTCATGTGTCTCAGACATGTGCAGTACCTGGGGGAGAATTTGTAGACAGAGGCCAGTCGTTTCCTGATTCCAGACAGAGCCATTGCCAACCTGGTCTCCGCCCAGTGGTAGGTATGCTGTCCTGCCTGGTGCACACAGAACACCAACCAGAAATGCACACTAATGAGTTTGCATGCATATTAGTATGCCGGGTTTGAGTCTTATCTTGGATTTGTCTTGTCTGACTGAGTTACCTCAACATTACTCCCTCTCCGTCTACTCTGCATGTCCAAAGTCAGACTTTCTTTTTTTCCAGCATGTTGGTGATAATTACTGTACATTTTACTCGGTTTATCATCATATTTCATGTTTTACTGACTAATTACTACGTAACTTGAGTCAATTCTGCACCTGGACACATAGAAGACAATGATCAGAAACAGCAGCTTCTAGCATATCCAGGTTTTATTAAATCCAGAATAAGAGCTCATCCACAATTTGACCAGGATATTTACATGCAGTAAACATAAACAGGATACTCCAAAAACCCGATCATAACTGGGATACTAGTATGCATGTAAACACACTCAATTTTACAGAATTAGACATGCACACACTGTAAAAATATCTACAATGTGCTTTAAATTAGCCGAAGAGAAATTATTACTACTACTACTACTACTACTACTACTACTACTAATAATAATAATAATAATTGCCAGACCTTCCTCCGCAGCGCTGCAGAGGAGGGTCTGGCTAGTCCACACAGCATTCCGGGATGGGAATCAAACGTGCTCTGGTTTATTGGCATTTCTTTAAACCAATCATAATCGTCTTGGGCGGCGCTAAGCTCCGCACGGAACCGCGGTTCCACTGCAAAATAGCCTCGGGAAGGAACTTGTTTTGGTGGAACATGTGTAAATTCAAAACTTGTTTAAGGTCGTGCAACAGAAAACTCAGATTGGAAACGACCCTGACACATAGTCTAGCTAGCTGTCTTGATTTACCCTGCAGAGATCTGGGGCCTCATGTATAAACGTTGCGTACGCACGAAAAGCTTGCGTACGCTGGTTTTCACGGTCACTTTGTGATGTATAAAAAAATTTACTTGACGT
This sequence comes from Perca fluviatilis, assembly GCF_010015445.1. Lineage (NCBI taxonomy): Eukaryota > Metazoa > Chordata > Actinopteri > Perciformes > Percidae > Perca > Perca fluviatilis. Next base: position 15,487,572 of record NC_053122.1, read on the forward strand.
GAGAATGTGCGGGCCGTCACGCAAACTGTTGAGCAGTCGTGAGAATGTGCGGGCCGTCCGCAAAGTCTTTTCTGGCTCTGTAACGTAGCGAATTCTAACTGAAAAGTGCCGAAAATCACTAAACATTGCAAAATAAAGTTTCCACTACAGTTACTGGCATACGTCTGTAACGTTGTCTATGAAAAAAAAAAAACTTATATCCGCTGATACTCCATAAAAGTTTGATCATTTATGTGGATAATGTTTCACATCTTTCACACAACTGTTTAATTTGCAGGCTACTTAATCTCTGTTAAACATGAGGACGGAAAATGATTGATAAATCCACTTAGAAAATACTTTCAGTCATCCTCTGTATTTCCCATAGATGAAATATCTTACTCGCGGAAAGTTACACGGAAAATGCAATAGTGTCTGTGAGTCTTTAGTTGCTGAGGCTCAGACATCCATGGCGCACAGGAGGCGGGACGCACGGATCCATCTCCCCAGGAACAAACGCTGTGTCGAGGGGACTAACTCATGTGATGCGTCATTAATCCCGTGGATGATTTGTAGGCTATAAAGTGAACAAGGTGTACCCGGTCCACCAAACAATGGGCCGTCTTGACTGTCTTAATTCTGCACATATTTCTGTTACTGTAGTCCTATTTACTATTTCATTATTTCATCCATGCGTGGCACAGCGGATCTGTGCGCACGTCACCTGCTGTGGAGACGCTGGCCTCACTAACATCTCCTCCTCTGAGTCAGGTCTCCCTCGCGCTGGACTCAGTTTCACTGAGCTACTAACACTTAATAAAAAAAATAAATGGCATTACATCAGTGAGTTCAAACTGCTTATTATGCGTAATTTGGACTGACACTGAGATGTATGTTGTTCTGTAAGTGGTGTGGCACTGCCACTATTCTCTTGCTTTCCACTTCGACATTAAACTTTATTTTTTTATTATTCTGCCATGGTTCGGTGCATTCACCGCCCGGTCACCATTTGCCATTCTGGGCATTTTCTTTAATTGCTTATCCAAGATGACAAACCTCCAAACAGAACATTTTATCTCGCCTCCACCTCCGAGATCAGCACCTCAGTCAGTGAAGTTTTTCTTTTTTTTTCCGTCTGCAGCAGGATAACCCGTTGTGATTGGACAAAGAATGACGTCGGGGGCGCATTTATAGTAATTTCCATATTCATTTATGGGAGTAGGCAAGGCGGGGTCAGTCACTCATTCATGTGCGCTCAATTTCACGTGGATTGTCATGTATAAAGGAAAGGTGCGCAGGACCTGGCGTACAACCAGTCTTATACATGTGAATATTTCTGTGCGTAGGTACTTTTCAAGTTTTGGCCGTACGCCATCTTCTGGTATGAAAGCTGCGCAGTCTTATATACATGAGGCCCCTGGGGAGCAGTTAACCATAGACCTCATATCCGGCGGAATTCCCGGCAGCAACGGAGCAATCCCGGAAGTGGAACATAGTGGATATAGACTACCTATTGTCTAACACAAAAGAAAAAGGCAGCAGCGTGTCAGCTTTCTCACCACATCCAGGGCGACGCTGAGCGTGGCGACACTGGCCTGAGCCAGTGGCCTCAGCTGAGGGTTCTCCAACAGCACAGGTAGGACCTCCACCAACTGGTCAGTCCACAAAGAAACAGCCTCCCTCCACAACGCCTCCAGCCTCTGGCCCTTCACATCTTGGTACACACCTGCCAGAGTGGCTAGGGGCCCTGAGGATGGAGCACAACACTTTTTCACACTTTGTGCATTAAGATGGCTCCGTTATGAGAGCAACAGCACATAAAAGTTTTTCTCACATTGAAGTTACGAGACTCACAAGAAGTGACTAAACAAAAAGTCTGTGATTGTGTAAGAAAATAAATAAATAACATGAGACAGAAGAGATGCTTTTCATGCATCAGATAATGACTTAAAGGAAGAGAGGATTAGTTTTGAGTTTCTTGAAGAAATTAGATTTCTGCCTGTGAGGAAAAAAACTTAAGGGCATGCCTATTACAGCAACCAAATTTACTGTGCATACACAACCACAATACATCATTCTGTCATTGTAGCTCATGTGCCTGTGGACCTAACAGACAGACATCTGTAAACAAGTTATTTTCAAGAAGTTTTTTTTATGAAATTAGAAATAAAGGTACTGGCCAAACAAGACAGTAGGAGATGGTGCCATCTTCTATATCTGCTTTCTCAGTGTTTCTGATTCTACCCTTTTCTTTCAGTGACCTCATCAAGATTTCTGATTGCTTTGCTGGTCAAGGCAGCGGCCGACATGAATGATTAGCGACATCTCTCTGGACTCACTCCTCAGTTCCTGTTGTCCCAGCAGAGAGGCGTGCTGCAGCAGACTGAGAAAGCGAGGCATGCTGTCGGCCACAATGTGACGCAAGGGGCCGCTCTGCCACAGAGCCAACAAACCTCCATCTCTGTGCTCCAGCAGAGCCTCTGCTTGCTGGGAAACACGAAGGGGTACAGCACTCAGCTCCTGGAGCAACTCACTGTCCCTGGACTGCAGAGAAGGTTATAAAGACAAGCCACATAAGAAAAGTACATTTAAGCTTTAAAGTTAGATCCCTACAGTATTGGCTGAGCCTAAACCACTAAATATTTAAGTATTCTGTAGTATCCAGTAGTTTGGTTACCTGACGTCTGAATTCAACAAGGTGGTACTGTAATGTCTTGATTCTCTCCAGCAGCTTATTCTGTAACTGGCAGCTCAAGTACTGAATCCGGGCCTGTGAAAACAACAACATACAGTATTTCAAGGTGTCATGCTTTAATGTAAAAATGTGGCAACTTTTTAAAAGATTCTTTTGGGCATTTTTAGGCCTTTATTGAAAGGACAGCTGAAGAAATGAAAGGGGAGAGAGAGAGAGAGAGAGAGGGAATGACATGCAGCAAAGGGCCGCAGGTCGGAGTCGAACCCAGGCCCACTGCGTCGAGGAGTAAACCTCTATATATGGGTGTCCGCTCTACCAACTGAGTTATCTGGGTGCCCAAAATGTGGCAACTTTTGTTGTTTTGGTGATACCTCCAATGCAGTTAGACTTTCCAAACAGCCATTTGCTCTCAGCATCAGCCTCTGATTGGCTGATCCCACAGACACACTGCCCAGAGTTTCAGGTTTGCTGCTGCTGTCTCTTTTCTGCACATCCAGCATCAAACTGCGATTTGTTCCCACACATGCCACCATAGTGACGTCCTCGTTCAGACCTGGACCTGGACACAAACAGATTGAATTCTTCATAATCCTAGTTTTAATATTTTTGTCATTTTTTTGGAAGTTTAGCAGACATAATTCTGTATTTACCGTTCGTGTAACCTGCCGTGGTCTGAAGACATCGTCCCTCTGCCGTCCAGTTCAGCCAGATCTTCTCTCTGCGGTCCAGTCTGGCCTGCACCTGGAGACCAGACCCCTGGGGCCACCACAGGGCACTGCTCCCCACCTCCACACTCCAATTACCAATCCTAGACTATGAAGTGTACACACACACACACACACACACACACACACATACACACACGTTTGTACATGTATGTTTGTAAAGACCCTCACAAATAATTATTAAAAACATAATTGTGTTTTTATGGGGGTTATGTGTCAGACTATTTCTTGGCTTGGAGCCTTAACTTCTTGGCAGTCTTGTTGTCACCATGAGGTTGCCAGGCAATCAGCCTGAGACTGAATAGCCAAGAAATAGTCTGGCACATAACCTTCCGTAAAACCACAACTGGTCCTTCCACACTTACACTTATTTTTGTACAGATTAAACTAACGAGCTATAATTTGTTAATCAGTGAGTTTTAGAAGTGCTGGTATGTGGATTCTGTTCCTTTTGGACACAGCCAGGCTAGCTGGTGCTAAGCTAAGCTAATCAGCTGTAGCTTAATATTAACTGACAAACATGAGAGTGGTATCGACCCTCTCATCTACCTCTAGAAATGTTAACTTCTTATGTTAACCTTTGAAGAGTAAGGATCGACTCTTTATTTTCCAAAAGTGTCCTCCCACTCCAGACTGTAAACTTAAATCGGTCCTCACAAAGACAGAAATACAAAAGCTCACACACAGAGAAGCCGCGATAACAGCCACATGTGTACAGAGTGCTATTTAATCCAATTCTGATAATGCCATATTACGATAAAGTCCTGGCAGCGATGTAATAAAACCATCATACCCAATAATATAAAAGTGACATGACATGCCATGTTTAACTAAAGTTATAACTGAGACACATTATTGGTAATTAATCCTCAGAGGGTTGTTCACCTCAGAGAACAGAGACATGTTGGAGCCCTGAGCAGTAGAGGAGTTGATCAAGGCGAAGGTGAGGCTGCACTGGTGGGGCCGTCCTGTCACCGATAGACGAGACTGTGTGTAAAACAGCTCCTCTCCTGAGTTCACTCTGTGGGATCCTGACCACGACAAAGTCTGAGAGACACACAGTGAGAAAAAACAACAGCTGAAGAAAAGAAATAAGCACAGCAGCATCCTGAAAGTTGGAATACATAACAAGACATTCACGTATATTGTGAAAAATACTTTCTCCCAGGGACTGTGCACGTTTATCACGGTACAACCACACTCCAAACTGAAACCCCAAACTATAAATCATTGCATGAGAATGAAAGCAGTGAGAAATAAAAGATGCAGATGTGTGAACTCACTGGCTGTGGGGGGCAGAGGCCAAGCAGCACTGTGTGCTCCAGGCGATCCCTGAGGTTGGTCTGAATCCTAGTCAGGAGTGTGTGTGACGGACAGGGTGCAGGAGACACTTTGTCTAGGCCAACATTCATCTGAAGGCTGTGCATTCCCCGTGGACCTCTCTAGGAACAACACAGAAAACACAAACATCAGCCATCTGCAATCACATGAAGAGAGAGTACGTCCTAGCAATTAAAAGGTTTTAGCTTTCAGAGTACCTGGTACTTCATGCTTTGCTTGACGCTCCTGTTGTCCCATCTCAGCTCTGCATTCTGTGAATACGAGTTTCCCTCCTGACCCACTGACACACAACCTTTGACAGAAGACATTGACATCTACACGCACACATGCATACACGCGCACACACACATGCGCGCGCCACACACACACACACAGATACAATGTATGTCAGTAATAAAACTACAGACCTCTTCACTCAAAGGGAGAGGCGTCTTTCAGGGCAACAGCTTGTTTCAAACTCTATTTAACATCTGCATTGGCCTTACCCTTAACAATAAGGAAGTTAAATGTATGTGTTATGTTGATGATCCTTTGTTGCTGTCACCCACACATCAAGGACTACAGCAGGAGTCAAGGACTACTCCTGGACCTCCAGGAGCAGTACGGTCAGAACTAGGCCCCGTCAACTTTAACAAATCTAAAATCAGGATCTTCTAACAGAAGCCCAGATCTCAGGAAACCAAATTTTAATTCAAATTAGGAAACCCTCATCTAGATCACACCCTGTATTATGATGATGGGACTTAAAATCAGTGCCTTAGGGAACTTTGGTCTGGCAGTGAATGCACTGAAACAAAAAGGATATAACACATGCTATGCAATTAGAATTTAGACTCAAATGTGTAACAGTGCAATCCAACCAATCACCCTTTATTGTAGTGAAGTTTGGGGATCACTTAGCCATCAGGACCACTCTAGATGGGACAAGCATCCCATAGAGGCGCTGCATGCAGAATTCTGTCCATTAGGTCCATATTGAACACCCGAAGGAAATCACCAACCAATGCATGCATCACAGAATTAGGCCGCTTCCCCATGATTATTAACATTAAGAAAAGGACACTTACATTTTGGTTACATCTCAAATTGAGCCCCCAAGACACCCTAAAATTTCAGGCACTACAAACCCAGGAGCTGAGCCCAAATTAGTCCCTTCTATCAGCTGGTCCTGAGACTTAATGATCGAATAACACCCAATACTGTTCAACCTCAGACCAGCACTGCTTTCCAACCACTTATCAGATTAACAAAACACTGGATGAATCAAACCAAGACTCAAAACAAACTGAATTGCTATCTGGCCCTATACCATGAATATAAATTTGCAGATTATCTCTTTACTGTCAAAGATACAAAGCAGAGACAGATCCTGACCAAATACAGACGCAGTGACCACGGTCTAGCCACAGAGAAAGGACGACACAAGAAGTCCTGGCTACCAACAGAGGAAAGAGTCTGTGGTCACTGCACGCAAAGTGAGATAGAGACAGGGGGGCACTTCCTCTTATATCATATATATGTATATCATAATATAATAAGAGTGCTATTAAAGAAATGTAATTGCTTAATCACAAACCTTACATACCGTAGCTAGATTACAGTAAAAAACCACAAATGTCATGCCAATAACACCTTGAAAAAACATTGAGAGAAGAAATATATATATATAATTAAGTAATTGCACACTCAATAAAGACTTATTATACACAAGTATACAAAACATACAGTATGAGGAGTTTTAAATTTGAAGAGAGTCCACCAACCTGTTGCATTGAGAATAGAGCACACGCCTGCCCCCTGCTGGAGTTGTTCTGCCACTGTTTGTTCAGATTGATAGAGATATTGACAGGGACTGTGGTGCTGTCCCATGACAGATGGGTCTGCACAATAAAAAAACATTATAATAATATTAATAAATTTACAATAAAACTCAAATTAAATTACACATTACACTATGCAAAATTATCAGAAATATTCTAAATTTAGTTTTGTTTCAGTAAACAACATTATGCATGATGTCCAATGCAGTAGACATATGTATAACATGTTCAAAAAAATAAATCCTGACAGACTGAAACTGTGATTTGGTGATGTATGCATTAAATGGCTGTAATATTAGAAGCTGAAAAATATGCTCCATTTCAGCTAAAAGAAATAGAGGTAAAGAATACTGTTTCAAATGTTTTGAGAGCCTGAGCTGTGTCCAATTGACAAAAATGGCGAGACTCATTTCTGGATCAAATGACTAGCTGAGATAAATACACACACACACACACACACACACACACATATATTTTAAGAGCGTAAAATGACGAGGTAAATGTGTGGCAGCATACATGGTGGCTGCTGCGCTGTTCCTTCTGTGAGCTGTGTGACAGCGTGTGAAGGGACATCTGGCTTAGAGTGGACGAGAAGGGCTGTTTCAGCTCCAGTTTGGTCTCATTCGTCTCCTCTGATCGACTCCACGAGCTCAGAGCTCTGACCTTGAGATAAACAAACCACAGAAAGCGAAAGAGACTTTTAATAAAAACGTCAAGACACGTGTTTACATTAAACTGGACACGATTCATGGTGCACGTCATTACATTTTGAAGATGACCATTTCTTAGCGGACAAAAAAAGGAGACAAAAAAATTTGAATGAAGCTTTTCGCATTTTCAGGATCATGACACACGTTGTACAGTCTGACCTGCTCCAGTCGGCCATGCCTCGTCCAGCCCACTAAAACACTGTCCAGACAGCCATATAAGGAACGCTCGAGAGTCACCTCCAAACTAGTCCAACGGGGAATGCAGTTGATCTGAACTGAAGTCAAGAACAAGAGAAAGACATCAACAACCTGTAGTCAGCCACCCTGATGTAGGAATCCTGTTAGATGTGATAAAAATGGACAAACGTCCCTGTGGTGGTTGTAACGCTCTGCAGAGTTGGTCTGCAATAGTTTACCCTTCAGGCTCTGGTTCCCCATCTCCAGTGCTGGAGGTGCAGAGTAGAGACCAGACAAGATCAACTCCTGGCTGCCCCACACAGCTCCATGTTGAACTTGGTAGCTCCAGTTCCTGGCCTCATACACCGTCCTCACTGCGACAGTCCTGGGAAGTGGCTTTAACTACAGAACAAAGATGATCACTGAAACATTATCGATGTGGGTACGGCATGATGCTCAGGGTGTGGAAAGACACAAATGTCTATTAAAGATTGATCAAGTGCACTTTTCTTTAGGTCTGACCATTGTGTTTGGTCATCCTTGACACCAGAATTAAAGTGCAATATTGCCAATAGTCTTAAATGTAAATATAATATAATATATAGGCCTATATATTTACTATATTCATAGTCAAGAGATATGTTAGCTATGAAATACCTGTGGGTATGAGTGTTTGAGCTCTAGAACTTGTTTCCATCCACTCTCTATAGCTGCCAGGTCCCCCAGAGCCCACAGCCTCCTCCTGCCCGACAACACCTCCACCAAACCTGCAACACTGGACTGAGACTGGTTCAGCTGAAGAGAGGGAAGAGAGATGTTGACTGCTGTTGTGACATGCCGTGCCCCTAAAACTCTTTAATTACTAGAACAAATGCATAGAAAAGAATGTTGCATAGCACTGTTACGTCACTCTCGTTTTATTGGGATTTAATAATAAGAGCGCCTTTGAGAATAAGAAACCACCTGAGAGCGGACATTGAGCTGAGAAGGCAGGTAAACCAACATCCTGGGAATATTGTGGACCACCTTCACCATCAGGTCCTTGCTGGACAAAAGAAACTCGTCACTTATAGTATGTGCACGTGTTTGATTGACAGAAGACTTTCTAAATGTCGGCAGTGTGACTGATGAGGTTTCAGTATGTGTACCTATGAGGCAGATGGTGTCCCTGGATAATGAGTGCCAGTGAGGAGCTGAGTTCAGGGTTCACAGCCATGGAGCACCTCAGCTGTGACTCAGTAAGTCTTCCCCAGGCCTCCACCTACATCGGCAGTCACATAGATGGTTAGCACAGAGAAGCAAAGTTGTGGGAATTTGAATTGGATGTGACTCTCACCTGTAAGGCAGGGCTAGTTTGTCCCTGCACAGTGTGTTTTAGGGTTACTCTGGCCTCCTTGGACCCTCCATGTGCACCCCAGCCTCCCACATCCCCCACCACTCGGACTCTCCAATCCTGACAGTGAACGTCTACTGCAGCGCTCCGCAGAGGACCTGCAGAGAAGATCAATACTGTTCTTAAAGATAAACACCATAATACTTAAAATAGACCCTCATACCCATCTTGAGAAAACATTGTCTAAACCAACCATTTTTTTTTTCTTTTGCAAAGAGAAACTGAAAAAGGTACTGAAAAACAACCAAAGCAGCATTTACTCATCCCAAACTTCAGAAAACAACATTAAAACACAAATATGAAATCCAGTTTTTAATACAATCTGACCTTTGAACTGAGCGGTCAGGGTAGTGTCCAAACTGTGCTGTGTACTGTGCTGTGTCCCTGTCTGATTAGAAGCTGGTGGAGAGTAGGAGAGCAGCAGTGCTAGACGTCCATCGGCCACACTGATATTCAAGCCGGAGGCGAGCAGCTTGTGTCCGTCCACAGTGAGCCGAGCCCTGGACTGAAGCTGAGAAAAGACTCCCTGGATGGAACACAGGCCCTTGGAGAAGAAAATAAAAAGAGAGGTTTTTAAGATAAGTTTTTGTATCTATGCTTATGAATACCAGTGCAATAAACCAATATAATGCAAAGAAGCAAAACATTACAATACCTCTATATTGAGTGGCACTTCTCGCTCCCGTAGCCACAGCCAGCTGTGCCACATGCTTCCTCTGATCTCTTTGGTCGTCAGGAGATATTTCATCTTAAGTCTCACTCCCGCTTGCTGATCTCCAAACTGGGACTGTAATGTCAAGGCCTTCCCCTCAGCGGAGCCGAGCTCTACCTGCACACACAGTCACTGTGATATCAAGCATCTGAGAGATTGTAGACCTTCATTAAAGTGCACTGTTTAGGCCAATCAACTGTCACTTCTTAATGGTTGATGGATTCTAACCTGGATGCTGTTGTTTGCAGGGACTCCCAGTTTCTTTAGATAATTCACTGTGTGTATAAAATGAATCTTCACTCTGACTGTTTCGGACATCTTTGAAACCGTCATCTCTTGAGTTAGCTGTAAAACATTCTGAGTATCAACTGCAGCAGCTGTTACATACAGTAGAAGGTTGGTATGGTTATAAATGCATAAACAGTATATCATCCTAGACTTCAGGCTTGTGTGACTTAAAAAGAGCATTTCATTCCAAGAAGATGTTTTATACAGTGTTGCCTCCTACCCTTTGGCTTCCTGTACTGCTGTGTAGTAGGTAATAGTATGAGCCATTGCCATGAATCCCAGAATTCATTGTCAATGCAGCATTAATAGGGAGACCCAGCTTTTTCAATAGGGGCACAGAGTGGTTTAGATTGAGCGATGCTTCAATTATATCCTGAAAACACAAATAAAATAGATGAAAATAGATCAATTAAGGCTACATCTTTGTATTACAAGGGAAATGTGAATTCCATTGGATTTTAATGTATACAAATGTATGTATTTGCACACCTTAGTTTTCTTAAGAGCCACTGAAGTCTTTAACTCTGTATCATCTATCACCATGAGACAAGCAAAAAGGGGAAAAAAAAAAAAAAACAAAAAAACCCCCCCCTTCCCCACCCCCCCCCCCAAAAAAAAAAAAAAAAAAAAAAAAAAAAATTTTTTTAATAAAAAAAAAAAGTAATTTTTTTTTTTTTTTTCTAAAACAACCCCCTTCCTTTTTTTTTTTTTTCTCCCCCCCCCCCCCCCCCCCCGCCCGCCCCACCCCCCCCCCCCCCCCCCAATCCAACTGCACACTCCTCCATCTGAATGAGGGCTTCGGTGTCATATCGGGTTTTTCCAGCCCTACAGGTGACTCTCAGTCTGCTGTGCTCCGGTAAACCTTTGAGAGCAGGAAGGTTATGACTGAGCTCGCCCTCCACACTCATCTCCGGCCAGGACCTTGCATTCAGCCTCAGAAAACCCCTTTTGCCCTCCACGTGGGTGTCCACAGTCGCTGTCCAGATACCAGGAAGGTCCTGCCGCACTGATCCATTCAAATGAGCCTAAAAATAAATATCTTATCTTACAAAAACACTGACTGAAGATGCCTCATTATTCCACACCTCCAAGTGGTGAAGCATTTACCTATAATAGATAGACCGTTGCAGGAAAATAACAGGTGTAACTTACTGTATAAGATTATTGTATTAAATACACCTGGGCTTTTCCTAACATGTCAATATGTCTGCAGTGAAAAAGTCTACCTTAGTGCCTCAGGAAATCATTAACGTTTGTAAGTAGTTTGATCTTTTCAGCATATTTAACTTCATTCAGACCATTAACTGTAGGCTATAATCAAAACAACCTCATCACGTCAACCTGTTTGACTGGCACACATTACAAAAATCCCAAATTATTAATGTGATGGACATACAGGCAGAGACCCAGGTGAATACAACTTTCAACAGTCAAAGCTTTAGTAATCATCCACAAAAACATACAGTACCTGTAACATTGGGCACTTTGACTCCAGAGCCCAGAGCCTCTGTGTCCTTCCTTTGGCCTCTATGACTCTATCAGCTTTAATGTAACATGTCCCAGCCTTAATAAACAAGGCCCCAGCCTGCTCAGGGCCTCTAGGAGCACTGGCCTCTATGGTGATTATCTGGGGTACACCTTGGATCCTCAGCCCAAGGAAGGAGTGTGTGAGGGTACCAGAGAGACGTGGAGGCCTGCAGGACTGACTCAGCTCCAGGGAAAGGTCCTGGCTGTCTGCCCTCAGAGATGAGGTCATGGTAAGCTGGCAGGGGATGACTGAGAGGAGGGCCTGGAGAGCCAGGGACACTGGGAGGACCGTTCCCTGTGGCACACACATACATGGAGGAAGTTAAGTGGTGTTGAGAGACTCAGATTGCCTACTGGTGGAAGGAGAGTTGACTCTGTGACTCTCTCCACAGAGGTAACAAATCAAACAGGGGTGATAGTAATCTAGCAGCTGTATCATCTGTTGTGTTGTTTTGCTCTGCTGCTATAATAAATGAGCTGTGGCTTGACCTAATGAGCTGGAAACTGTATTTCAAAGGAAACTGTGTTAACATGGACAGGTGTGAATCATATAAGAAACCCAAGTTCTTCTAACTGTGATGAAAGAAATGACAATGTATTGTCACAGTTAGAGTTAACAGTAATATTTATAACTTAAACACATTTTATTTAGGTTTCCACAAACTATATAACACAGAACTGATTGATTGTCTGACCTGTAGAGCAGGACAGTAGTTGGTCACATTTACAGCGTAGGAAGACTGCTCCTCCTCTGTCTGTGAAGCCTTGATCTTCCCCAAATTACCCCTAAAATAACAACGTCCCAGCTCCAGGCCAACCTCCACACAAGGCAGATGTGCAGTTAAAACATTCAGGATTAATGCTCCGTAGGCAGGAAATCCCAGCATCTGTAGTTGCTCTATAGTGTGCTGTACAGATGCTTTCAGACCAATGTGGGGGTGACAAGTTAAATACAGACTAAGGCTGCCTTTCTGTTCCCCCTCTACCTGGAACACGGTACTGAGATTAGTTGAGCAGCCAGAACGGGTGATGGAGATGTTGGCTGAAGTCTGCGATGGCAGGAGAGTCTATAGAGGACAAATTAAAAAGTAAAGATTAGAACCAGGACTATTCTTCACTCCTTCGAAACAAATTAGATACAAGTACTGTCTTTATAAAGTTGTGTTGTCAAAAAATGAACAAGCAGTAACATGTACAGCGCTATGGATATATAACTTTATAACATTCATTAATCATCAACACATCTATTTTAAACAAATATACTGAAATACACAAACGAGACCATTGCTAAAAGGATTCACTGCATTACATTTTACATAAAGCAAAAAGGTTTAATATTGTTGAGATTATGGGATGCAAAACTATGATGTCATTAGTTTTGCAGGTACTTGGTCATAAACCAAAGTACGGGACAAATTAAAGTTTCTACTTGATGATGGTGCTCGGGGAAAAGAAGGAGGATCACCAAAGTTATTTCAATTTATCTTGTGGGGAACATGAATGTTGTATACCAAAATTCATGGCAATCCATCCAATAGTTGTTGCGATGTTTCAGTCTGGACCAAAGTGGTGGATATACCAACAGACATCCCTAAAGCTATGCCAGAAGTGTAGCTAAAATCCATTAGGCGCTTAATGCTCATTTTAACCATGGTCTTGCTGATACTTTTTTATGCAGTATTGGTGTTATCAATGCAACTTGTAATGTAATGGAAAGACAAGAATCATCTCCAAGTTGCAGATGTTTCTTTGGTTTTCCTTCTGCTGGGAAACAAGTTTCCTGGCACTTTTTCTTGTTTCCTTTCTAACCTTCAGTAAGACACATCGCTGGTGGACAAAAATGTTCCAGCTGGTCCGTCTGTCCTCCCCTCCCCTGTGTTGATTTGCCAGGAGAAGCATGGAGCACACATCGCTTTCCACCACCAATTCAGCTTGACCAGCCGTGGTCAACATGCTAACAGTGAACTCCCCTGGTACAGCAGTGGAGGCCAGGTTTTGCTGAAGCGTGACTCTCAAGGAGGTGGAGGGCTCCCAGGCAGCAGTCAAGTCTATCAGAGCAGAGTGGGTGTTTAAAGAGACCCGTGCACTTCCAGATAGGGAGGTGTCACTGAGCTGACCTGACCCCTGGAGGTCTACTCTGTTTGGGATGATGGAGGCAAGAGAGGCCCAGTGATGCTGGAGGGTCCAGCCTACTTCAGCCTTTTGGTCATTCAGCAGGACAGACAAGAGGCACTGACAGAAGTCCTGCTCATTTTCTAATCCCAAAGAACCTTTAAGTCCATCTTTCCCTGCTTGCCCATGTACAGTTAAAGAGGTTTTATGTGGTACACCCCTCTCAACTCTCCTAACCTGCACCCACACCAGTCTCCCCACCCCTTTACACCGGAGAGACAGGAACAGACTTGAGGAGATTGAGTCCCATGCCACACTGACATCTGCCCAGATGTGACACCAGCTTTCCAGCCTCAGCCGACCTGTCATCTCTGCCTTATGCTTAACACTGCGGGTCCCAAACTCAAGCAGCCCGTGCCAGCCATATAGCCCAGCCCTCTCCAACCTCAGTGCCACATTTAAGTCCATTCTCCAAGGGCCAACAACCAACCCGATTCCCAGTGCCCACCTCTGAGGCCCAGGCCGGAGCAGGAGCCTGAGACTAGATTTAGTCGGCACGCCCAGATACGTCAGCAGTAGCACAGAAGAATGAGTGAGGTTAGCTCTGAGCTCCTTCTGACCGTTGGAACTGTAACAGCCTTTAGCTTGAGCACTGAGGCTAAAGTGAGCGAGCAACAGGCCATAGCAGAGCCTTTTGTGTGGTCTATAGGAGCGAAAGACTCGTACCTCCACAGGGCGACCCGCCACATTTCCATTGCACTGGGCTGAGAGTCGGTCTGCAGTGGCGTCCCCTGTGCAGTACATCTGTGAAAACAAAAACCCCTGTTGGTAAAGTTTGTTTTTCAAAGAAGAAACTGAAGGAGGAGACAGTAGAATTTCTGAGGATTACTGAACTTTAGAACAGCCACATACAATTTTGTGGTATACCAAAATGCTAATCTGAGCCCTTATTAGGAGACAACACATGTTTATGTTGAAATAGTATTTCTGTTTTATTCTTAGCAGCTCATTTGATACTACTGATCACAGTGTGCTGCTGGAATAGTGGGTCAACTACTTTAAAGGAATATTTTGGGAAATATGCTTATTCTCTTTCTTGTCGTAAGTTAAATGAGAAGATTGATAACACTCTCATGTATGTACAGTAAATATGAAGCTACAGCCTGTTAGCTTAGCTTACCATGAAGACTGGAACCAGGGGGAAAAAGTTAGCCTGGCTCTGTTCAAAGGTAACAAAATACAAGCACCTCCAATTAATTGTATTTGCCAATGTTACAATGTTGCAGAATTCCTTTAACTGGTTTAGTTCCTACATGCAAGGTACAAATATTGCTGTTTCAATTTGGGGATGTAACAGTGGAGTCATGTGCGGTGTCCCTCAGGGATCAATCTTTGTGCCGTCTTTATTCAAATCATATATTTGGACTGGAAAAGCAAATATTTTTATCATAGTGATACTGGTGACACAGATTTATAGCTCTTCTCAACTCACAGAATACACCAAAGAGTGCCACTGGAGGTCGTTCTTGCCTGTGGCTGTCAAACTATATAACTCCTCCCTCTGAGAGTTACACAATTGGAGTGTCAAAACTGAACTACACAATCATATTTCCATATCACATCTCTATCATGTATATATTCTTGGACAATTATGTGAAATAATTGCTCGTTGCAATAATTTATTAGTTATATATGCAATACCTGACATTATTATAGCCTGTTCATGTACATGTTTCAGTCACTTGTTCACTGCTGCTACTTATGTTCACACTGTACTCCAATAGCATTTGTACAATCCATTTAATAGCAACATAATCTTTTTAACCTAATCTTTTTATTTTTTCTTTAGCTATGCTAGTTTATGCACTTATAGACTAGTTTTTTCTTACTCTTTTTTTGCCTTAAATTTGACTGTGAGCAACTGCAACTTAACAATTTTCCTGAGGGGATCAATAAAGTATTCTGATTCTGATTCCTACAAGTGATATATGGTCTATGGATTAACTGATTCACTCAATGTACACAATGCTCCAAAACTATGTAAAGATCATGGCTAAAGATTAATAAAGACATTCAAACTTCTCTTTTTCAGTCATAGAAATCTGCAAATAATAGTGTGTAAGTTATGTAAAATGTACCTGTAAAGAGGAGGGTATGACTCCCTGGAGTAGCTTCATCTGTTGCCATAGAGACAATGCCAACATAGCTGCGCTGTTTTTCGATCCAACGTTAAAAAGGATGTCAATCATTCTCTCATCTTCCATGTGAAGGACCAAGCCTGTGTCCAGACCTTCTGTTTCTAACTAACAAAATACAGGAAAGACAAATAGGCATGTGTACATATTCAAGATAAAACATTGATGCACCTAAGGTCATTAATAAAACATGAACTTGCAAGGGTTAGAAAAATAGAAAATAGTCCTGCACCTGGTAATGTGCTTTGGCTTGTATAGAGCTTGATACACCTCTTTTCAGCAGGGCTTTGACTTGATGCTGCAGCCTGGAGAAGTACTCCCATCGTGGGGTAAGCTGGTCTGTCTTGCCTCCATTAAACTCAGCTTTTAGATGTTCAGGTCCAGCCTGAAGCTCTGCAAGGACTGACAGTCGACCACCATCCTGGGCCCACCTCACCTGGGCATTACTGCTGGCAGGTACACCTGTATTCAGAAGACAAAGAGACTGAGACACCAGGAGAGATCATAATGTTTAAAATGTAAAATATGTTATGTATGAAGTAATGATTTACCTGTGGCATTGAACAGGTGGAAGGAGTGAGACAGTCTGGTGTAGACCTCGCCCGTCCTTTGACCCCCCAGTCGGCGGCTCACATTCACACACAAATTCTCCGCCCCTAACCAAACACACAGCCAATCATGGGCCACATGGAATTTCTTTCCCATCATGCCCTCTTTATCTTCACCGTCTGTAGAATCTCCGGGATCCTCCTGATGCCTCAGCTCCGCACTGTACAAGGTCTCCATCACTCTAACTCTCAGCTGTCCTACAATTATATGAAGTAAAAATTATTCCTCAGGATGTTTTTCAAGTAAAGATAATGTCCAAACTAAACGCTTTCATGTAATATTAAATTAGTAATTGTATCAAATAAACCCCCACCTTCAATGAGGGTGTCAGACCGTCCCAGCACCCCTTCCAACCCCAGGACTGGAGGCAAAATAGCGAAGTTAGCCATGGAGTGCCTCAGGTCCCCGGACACAGCCAGCTGGAGACCCCGGGTGTCTTTTAGCGACCCTTTGACCTGAGCCAGCAGAGCCTCATGCCCCTGTGTATAGGAGCCATGTAGAGACACGCTGCAGGAGACAGGGAACAGTGATGCAATGAGTTCAAAAGTCCATGAGTCCAAGAGACATTCAGCATTGTTTATTACATATATGATCATCACTGTATATCTGATAAAGACAAAATGATAAATTTAGACAGTGTGATAAAATACAGGTGGATGCACACACCTGTCTGAGGACATGTTGGCAGCCAGGTTTACATGCAGGTCAGTGGCAGAAGGCAGCAGGCTCTGGGATACATTCAACCTCAGTCCAACGGCCGTGTCTCCCCTCAGGAAGGAGTGGGACATCTGGGCATCCAGCTTCACCCTGTCTTTTCCATCAGCCCTCACATGTACTGAGCTACTTCCTGTACCAGCCACTGCAAACATGTCTGCAGTGGCATTTACCTTAACAGGAAAAACAACATAATGAGAAGATAGCTCAGATGGTAAAAGCAGACCATTTTTGTTTTTTTATAAAATCAAATCAAGACTTTTTTTTTTATTTGACTATTTTGGGACCACAGAATGAAATAATTTGTCTAAACACAAAAGCGGCCCACCTCTAATGTTTTGGGAATCTTTGATTTGAAAGGATGGCTGAGAGAGGAATAAAGACCAACTCTTCCTGACGTTCCATTGAGCTGTACAGAAAGCTAAAAAAAAACACCAACAAATTCATCACAACACGCTGCCGATTAAACAATAATTAAAATGCTGAGTTGGATTTACTCACTTGGCACTCCTGTCGCTCTATTCTCACTTTCCCTCTGGCCTGATAATCAAAGTCACTGTTGTTTTTGGGGTTCCAAAATACATTTCCCTCCACTATAGCGGAGGAGGGGAGCTGCAGCTGTAACAGTAATCACAGTGAACTGGTCACAAGTTTGGCCTTTTCTACTGTAAACTATACTGTACGCTGTTGGAGGTGGACTTACATCACTTGTTACAATTCTCACTGCAATCACCATACATCATACAAATCAGCACTTGCCAACTGTTTATCAGTAAAAAGTTGTTTTCCTGAGTAGAGAGGTCAATTTACCTGGAGCTGATGGGTGAAGTTGGCTCTAACTTTAATCGCTTGGTGACTTGAGTGCAAAGGGTTCAACTGAACTTGTCCAAAGAAAGTCAGTCTCTCCTTGCTCCCGACCTGTAATCTCCCTTGTATGTCTTTCTGGGTCTGAGAAGGAGGGTGCCATATTTAAAACATATATTATTTAATACACAAATGTTGCCAATATTTCCATAGATTTTCCACCTACAGTATATAATTTAGATGAATTTGCATTTAAATGCATTGGCCACGTTTTGAGATCAACATCAACAAGTATTTCACTGAAGTTAGGTCACACTTACCTGAGAATTAAATATTAAAATCCAACATTTTAATGGCTCTGACTGTACATTAAATTCTCATGAAATTGCATGTTTTATGTATGATTTTGTACATATTTTTCTGTAATTCAGTTTGTAATTTACACGTTTACCTGGTTGCTGGTTATGGTCACACAGATTTCCGAGTCTGAAGGAATAGTGTCAGAGCTGAAAGGATGGATGAGTGCAGAACAAACCTAAATATCAAGGAGAGCCACAAAAAAAGAGAAATCTCTCAATAAAGTGATTAAATACTCCCTAACTTTCATGTGTTGAGTTAATAAATCAACATGGGCTAAACTTACAAAAGGGCTTGGTGGTCGGTAGCAGAAGGTGAGGGTGTGGATGACCTCTCTGTTGCCATGGAAACCAGCTTTCGACTCCAGGATGTAGAGGCCTTTGAGGAGGTCGATGGTGAAAGTCTCCCGCAGGAGGAGAGCCTGAGGAAAGGCCTGGAAGGGCTGTCTGTGCGATATGGCGTCGCTATTAAAGTCAGCAGTGTTCTCGCTGCCATTGTTTTATCATAATAAAATCACAAAAAACCTAAAATAACATCAACAGATTCATTCCAAATAAATCAGATTGAGACACAGACCTGAGCTGGATCATTGCTGTTTTCTGATACATCTTCTTGTCCTTCCTCAGCTCCTCTACTACTCCCTCAAACTCCAGTTCTGTGGATGGACTCTTCGGCTTTGAGAAAGTCATCTTCAGTATCGCTTGCTTCTTTTTCAAATTCTTAAAGAAGTTAGTAGATAGTTATTATATTATGCCTAAAAGGATTTAACTATGAGGGGTGAAAGTAACAACAATTATTGATAAAAATGGAGGTGATGAAAATGCATGTGAATTGAAAAATAGAGTGATAAAATGTTTTGATGTATCATGATATAGTGAAAACAGGGCCATGCTTCAGAATTTTCCTCATCTTACATGCATTGAATGTATAGTTTACAGAAAGCATTTTTTTGTTACTTCAGCCCAAAATGTCAATCAAAAACCACACCCACTCCACACAGTGGACATCTAGCAAAAACACCTGAACCAACATACCAAGATTCGTTAAAATCTGGAGGAAAAAAAAGATTTTAACCCTCAATTGCGACTTGTTAATTTGTTAATTACTTTATGTTACTTGCTCCCTTGAGGCCACTTGAGGCCACTTCCCGGCAATTCTGTGTTGTGTGATGAATGATGAATGTAAGATGGGGAAAAGTATGAAATGTGGCTCTGTTTTCATTATATTATGACTTTTTTCAATCACATCAGCTTTAAATAAATCAAATCACTTGATAATGTAGCACTCTATTTTTCAATTCACATGCATTTTCATCTCCTTCATTTTTCTCAATTAATATTTGTTACTTCCACTCCTGATGGTTCTCATAACATCTGGCCAAAGGACTACAGTTGAAAATTAGCCAGCTGGTTAACACTGGTACTTTTACAGAAATGTTAATGAATGTGCGTTTATGTCCTTATAAATAAATAAATACATGAAAAATGATATTTAACACCCATTCCACAGACGTGGCCCAGTGTCGCCACCCACCTTATCCACAGTGTTCAGGGCGGCAGCGAGGCTGACGTTGTGCTTGCCATAGGTGGAGGCCATCTGCAGGGTGTGGCTGAACTTAAAAGTCTCCAGAGAGACGTTTCCTCTCAAAGGTGAAGTCCAAAACGAGCTCAATGAGCCAGACGCCTTCACACTTCGCTTCCCCACCATGACCCAACCACCTGCCTGAGGAGGAGTTGGAGGGGCAAAAGGCAATGCAGATTTTGCAGTACAGTTTTCCTAGTTGGTGCTAACAAATAAAATTCTCATTATGACTTTTTTTTCTTTCTGAGTCAAATACTAAAAAACACTGACACTTTGACTGTTCAGCTGGAGCAGCCTCTCCTCTCCTTACTTGGATGTAGGTGGCAGCTGATGTGTAGAGCTCCAGACGGGTCTCCCTCTCTCTGCCTCTGTCCCTGTAGAAACCCTCCAGCATGAGGTTAGGGATGGTCAGCCACTTGCTGGCTGTCAGCTCTGAGGTGAGCTGGAGCGTGTGGTGCTGGTGCTGGCTCAGTTTGTGGGCAGTGTAGATATACAGCCACGGCGTGTCCATGTTAAATGTGCCTGGACGATAGTAAGCGAGACATGATGCTGACCAGTGCCTCACTGCTGGTATAGACTCCAATAATAACTTAAAAACTTAAAAATTCATATGATTAATTATAGCCATTTTACCTTCCCATTTTTTCTGCGGGGTGTCTTTGGGAGGGCTTTTCCAGTGTAATCCAGCCACCAGCGGCATCAAGTTGTTGTAATTGACTTTGAGGTGAGTGCTGCTCTCCGACCCGAGCTGTCTCAGGTGGGAGTGCAGAAGCTGAGTCCTGTAATTTAAATTCTTCTCTGGCACCTGGAGACTGAACTGGAATAACATGATAGGGGAATATTTTATTGTATTTCGGAGAGAGAAAATATGCATTAAATGCTAAGAAAATGTCCATCCAAGGATTACTTCACAGAGGGCAGTGCATTTATAAATTTATATGTGTGATGATTGGAATAAAAAAGCTTTTGGAGGCATCACAGAGGTCTGTTTACCTCCAGTGTGTAGCTGGTGTGATTTTGTGTGGATTGGTTTTTGAAGGACTGGCTCAGAAGAAGTGTGCGTTTGTTGTTGATCTCATCCCAGTGTTTGCCGTAGCTCATATCCAGGGCTGATTTAATGTGGCTGGGGCTTTCCTCATGCCTGAGGTGGATCTGTGGAGGCACAGAAAAGAGAAACCACGGAAAGAACCTCTGCTGTTCAGTTACCTGTTTCACCCAACTAGGAATTAATCAGTCTGAGAAGCTGGAAATCAGCAGCATACGCATGCATGGAAGAACCACTCACTCTCACTTATCACTCAATAAGTATTACATTAAGATTCATATTAACAGCTTGTGTGACATAAACACACAGTGGGGTTCATTATATCCAGGTACCTTGTGGTTGATAGGAGCTGTGTTGGAGCAGGAGAATTCGTGATCTGCTCTAATGATGTATGTAAGGTTTGAGTCCCTCTCACTCCTTAGTCTCTGAGACGTGTAGCACTCCTGACGCAGATACCGGGCATCACCTGTATAGGGGTCAAAGGTCAGGATGAACTGATGTTGTGGAAATATTTGTTAACTACATATTCTTCCTGAAAGTGAGACGCTGCAAAACTGCTCCATTTCTTCAAGCGTATTGGCGGATCCTAATGGCAAGATAGGCAACACACTGTAATATTTTTCCATTCGCTCACCTCCCAGACCATATTTGAGCCTGAGTGCGGAGCTCCACAGTGAGCCCTTCTGCTCCATCAGTCCCAGCACCCTGGTGCCGACCACACTGGGTAACAGAAGCTCCGCCTCCACAGAGTACTGCCTACTTCTGCCATCCTGTCTGCGCTCCAGGGCCACTGATGTCGGTAATGATGAATACAGCAAAATTACTTTTTCAATATAAAACTCATGCTTTCAAAGATAATAAACGCATATCTTTTGGTTATGTTTGTTGGATACCTGACAGTGATGCAGTTTCTCTGAACACATTCTTCACTGTGGCAGAGAAGCTTGTCTTCCTACCCAGTCCACGAGTAACATTAGCAGAGAGGATCATGGGATGTCCATTAGCGGCCATTTTGGCTTCAAGGTGATACCGCGTTCTCTGCTCTGACAGGAGGGTCTGAATGTCGACCAAACCCTAAAAATTCCAAACTTTCATGACTGGAAAATCTTAAGAGTAAATATATCCTACAGAAGAAATCACGTTACAGAATATTTTA
Organism: Perca fluviatilis; assembly: GCF_010015445.1. Lineage (NCBI taxonomy): Eukaryota > Metazoa > Chordata > Actinopteri > Perciformes > Percidae > Perca > Perca fluviatilis. The sequence continues at coordinate 15,509,512 of NC_053122.1, forward strand.
ACACTTACCATGATATAATAATGAACACCATCAATCAACAGCTCCAGCTTTCCTGATTTTATGTTCCTCTCTTGTTCAAGCTGCCCTGAGAAAACAACACATTTTCAGGATTAAACCCTTACAGAAGTTGGGATGTTGTGTTTGTTATGGGGCTTCTCTATGACCAACCTTGTATGTGGATGGTTTTCAGAGGGTGGGTGATCCTTAGCAGCAGTCTGTGAGGGTTGAATGTTAAGTCCACAGACATGTCTCTCGGGATGGAGGACTGAGGTGTGGCCAGGAGAAGGTGAATGGAGGCCTCTCTGGGGAGCCAGGTGCCTCTCTGGAACATAAGTTGGGACAGTTGTTAGCCACTGTGGGACTAAATAAAGAGATCTCCCACAGGGACATACACAGAGAAAATCATCTCAAAGATTAAACTCATCCGTAGATCTTCGTATTTCTTTGCACCTGAGGGAGCAGTGAGTAGGCAGCCTCCAGCAGGTAGTAATGGAGGCCTCTGTCCAGCTTCAGCAGCCTAAGGGAGAGTTGGACAGGTCCTGGAGCGGGAAGGGAAACACCTGTGGAAGCTAATGGGTAAGAGGCATTGGAGCACAGCTGCCAGCCTACCATCTTGGACCCTGTGAGGAAGCAGAGATCAGTGTTTGGTAAAGAATCTAACTATTACATTGTGACCATCACAGGAAGTCAGCCGATCAATCAAAAGATTACAGCTGACACTGTATGAGATAAATGTTCTGATGCATGATTACATGGTTTTATGCCAGAAAAGAGAACAAAATGGAATTAAATTGATCATAATCACATATTTAAAATCCTGCCATTACACTTACACACATACATGCAAATACACACACACTTACAGGAATAAGTGTGTCAGTATAACTAAAAAAGTAAAATGGCAATGTGTATGGTATTTTAAAAAAAATTCAATCAGATCTCAATTTGCAACAAACTTTCCAACAACTTCTGTGTGTCATGTATAATGCCATACAGAGAGTTTAAGGACTTACATGTCTTTGGTGTGCAGGTGGTTTTCTGGACTCGACTCTTTGGCCCCTTTATCTCCTCTCTGTGGTCTCCACTGAGCTGAAACACTCTGGAGCTGGTGAACACAAAAAAACACACTCTTAAGGAAACCATCATTCAAACCTTTTGTTGTTGTTGTTGAATTCAGTTACACTTTATTATCGCTATACTTGTCATTCCAAGATAGTGCAACCTGTAAACATATATGAACAGACACACTGGAGGACTTTTCAAGAGGCAAACTAATTTAAGTCCTGTACATGATAATTCATGTTGAATGTTAATGCAGTTGATAAGCCAACATGATCTGAGAGGCTAAAACATGCACTTCTGTCCAACCTTCTCCCGTTTTTGGCCCACATAACACATGTGAACCCTCTCTTAATCCTTGCAATATATGCCCTCACTTACTTGAGAGAGATGACGTCCATGACGTCCTCCGGTGTGTTAAGTGTGACCCTGACATCCCGCCCCTCCTGCAGCTGAACACTGCCATCCAGACTGGTAGAGCTTGTCAGCTCAGAGACCCACTCCACTGCAGCCTGACCCAAAGCACCATCAACCCCCATCCTGGCAGACAGCCCCACGTAGGCACTGAGAATAGAGAAACAGCAGTTAGACTTTGAAACCACAGGTCAGAGCTGTAGCTCCTGTTACTTTTGGTTATATGGACGTACTTGGGTTTGATGTATCCAGTCAAGGAGAAGAGAGAAGTATCCCTGTAGTTGACGTTGCCCTTCAGACGCAGCGACAGGAGGGAGGTCATGTTGATGCCCAGTTTGAAGGGCAAACCAGACAGAGACGGTAAAACCAGCTCGTCTGTCATCAGCACGGCCCTATGGTCCAGCTGAACCTCATGACCCTGGAGGACAAAGAGGAAGGAAGGCAGATTGAGAGAGAAGACAGCAGTGTGTGTGTGTGTGTGTGTGTGTGTGTGTGTGTGTGTGTGTGTGTGTGTGTGTGTGTGTGTGTGTGTGTGTGTGTGTGTGTGTGTGTGTGTGTGTGAAAATGAAAAGGGGGGGGTGTTAATAGACAGAGACGAGACATAGCAACTGTGAGAACAATCTACCTCCAGCGTACCTTAAGCAGTTTGACGGTTAGTCCTGCCACGCTCAGCGACAGCTGCTCAATTTGATTGTAGAGATCTTTACATGTGAACAAGCTGAGCTCATTGCCAAACACCTTCACGCCGACCCAACACTTGGGCCTATTCTCCTCGGTTCTCCACCTCCCAAACAACTGGAAAAGACAAAGCACAAATACATGTTGCAGACTGATTAGCACACTCATTTAATTCACGTAATAATCTTCCTTGGATTGTAAATCTTGTATTTTATCTTAACAACTGTCTTATTACTTTTCTTGTCAGAGTCTTTTTTGTTGTTGCTCTATTTACTCTTTGTTGCTTGAAATGCTGGTTATTAAGGTTAGAGCTGAAGCGATTAGTCAATGAATCAATTAGTTGATCTGCAGAAAATGAATCGCCAATTGTTTTGCTGATTGATTAATCGATTAAGTAATTTTTCAAGCAAAAATGCCAAATATTGATGATTCCGGCTTCTCAAATGTGAGAATTTTCTGCTTTTTCTTGTCTTTCAATTCTTGTAAATGGAATATCTTTGGGTTTGGGGCTGTCTATCAGACAAAAAATAAATAAAATCGTTAGTTGCAGCCCTAATCTAGGCATTTACTTTAACTATATCAGTATTTTACAAATGCACTGTCAAAATAACAGTATTGACCACAACAAGTCTGAAATCTAAAATGCAATGTAAATGGCTACTAGTCTGCGGCAAAAACCTCCCCACCTCGTACAAAAGAGAGATGACATCTTACAACAATCACAGTGACCTCACCATGGCCCTGGCTTGGTTCAGATAACTGTTTGTACTGGATAAACACATTTCTTTTTCTGCACTATGGCCATTGTCTGTTTTTCTTCTTGTCCTCCTAGCCTCTTTGGACTGCGACTTTCGACTTCGAGCCATAGACTCTTCATCAGAGTCGTGGGTCTGGTGACCGAAAACGTTCTTCAAAAGTGGTTCAGCATTTTCGACGTGAAGGTCCACCTTAATTGGGAAACAAAATGCATGCATTTAACACAGTTAAAAAAGACTTTAATATATTTTTAGCAATCCAATGGATATCAAACTCACTTCCAGAAGGTTGTGGACTCGGCCATGAAAATAAAGCTTCAGGTTGGCAGTGGCAGATCTTGGTAGAAATGATTTGGGAGAGAAAACCAAAGATGTTTCCACATTTGTAATTCCCATGCCTGAGACAAAGGAGCAGAAACAAAACAGAGCTGTGGGCACAAGCGACACCTTTAAATGCACCACCACCTCCTATTCAAGTATTACAAATGATTCAGTTTATCTCAACTTGGTGTGCATATGCATGATAGAGTTAGTTTTCCAGTCATGGAAAATTCAGACAATTTGAAGCTGAAGTGAAGCCATTATTACCTGATGAAACTGTGTAGTCTGAATAGGAGGAGAATTTCAAAAACTCAGCTTCAAAGTCTCTGCTGATAATGTTGTCAGGCAGTGACTCGATTAGGGCCTGCTTCATGGGGTCCTCACTCCTTAGGACATTAGTCAGGTGACTCCACACATATGAGCCCACTAGAGAAGCAGAAGAGAAAGGGCTTTGACAAATATAATTTTTTTAGCCATACAATTGTTCTTTAGGGAAAAGCATATTTCTGCAGTTTACGTAATATAATGTTGTGATTCACTGTAGCAAATGCTTTAAATAGATACAGAAATTTGATACTTATAAATTATAAAAGCCAATTACAAAGGCCCCATATTGTAAAAACGTGAGATTAAAAAGCATGTCCATGTGCTATATAAATACTGTGACAGTATAAAAAGCTCAATCTACAGAGAAATGCAGACAGCCATATTCAAAAACAGTGCCTTTAAATGAGTTGTCAGCACTTCCGTATGGAAATACTATAAATATGTAGAAAGGGCCGTTACAGTCATACCCCGGCTTCAATGATGGTACAGAGATGCAAAGAGCATCAATACCAATCAGAGCAGACTTGGCTTTTTTGGGAGGGAAGCTTAAAAAGACAGGCACTAAAACTCAGCATTTTAGACAGAGGGTGAATACAGGTACTGTATATTAAGACAATATGAGAAAAAATAATGTGTTTTTTTTTTTTTTTTAAATGAAAGCATGTAAATATGTTCTAGTAGAAACCCAAAATACAAGTATGAACCTAAAAATGAGCATGATGTGGGACCTTTAAGTCTAGTGGTACAACACCACTACTCACAGATCAAGAAAATACAAGTAAAAGTGGCTGCAATAAACAATGTTTGACAATGAAAGCAGAGCAGAGCTATGATCATTAACAGGAGAGGACTCATTTTCACTGGGAGAAGCTGCTACGAGCATCCCCTCTACAAACCACAGAGGTTTCAATCAGACCTTGGCTGGAGGTCTCGTTCCTCAGCGTCGTCTTCACCACTTCAAACATATCCTGATCGGGGCAGTGCATGAGCTGCTGGTATGCAGCGATTCTGACCTCAGGATCCTCCTGGGAGAAGCGGTACAGCTGCAACAGCACAGATCTCTGGAGGAAGGAAACTGCTGTCAGTCACTGATGTTAGCCTGCCGATCGCCTCTTCACCTACACCCCAACTCATCATGAATCAATTAGAAAGTTAGCCTTTGTGATATGAAGCCTTATTATATTTACATTTGAGTGACTAAATCTTCTCTTAAAAGTGAATGTTGGCTTATAATTAATTACTATATAGGTACGGGACCAGTGTCCTATTTTGAGTTATGTAGAGTTCCCTCAGGCTAAGCTTTTTACCTCACATATTCAACACAACAATATGTGAAAGAATGTGCAAAAGACATTTCCTGATGTTATTGTTGCAAATGAATGATATATTAGTTTCAGAATCAACTCACATCAGCTGAGCAGGGAAAGCGTCTGAATGCTTGGATGGCAGCAAGTCTCAGCTCCAGTGTAGTTGAGTGGCCGAGCATGAAGTGGTTTAGCAGAGGAATGAAGACCGGAGCAGACAGACCGGTGTTTCCCACCGATTTCAGTGCATAAATAAGCTGGTTGATGACAAGATTTGTGCCTATTATGCATTAGTTTCAAAACAGTCATGCTTTAGACAGTTACATCAAATCACCAGGTTTCATGTTCATGTTTCAGGTTTCATGATGGGAAATGCACCTTGTGTGCATCTGAAAGCACCTTCACTCGGGTGGGTTGTTCTCCCTCGCAGCCCTCCTTCAGGGTTTCCTTAAGCGTCTGTATAAAGGTCTGTACCTGCGGAAGTTCACTACAGGAGGCTTGAGACCTTTGGCACAGTTGATAGACCAGAGATGATCCAGCTAACAGCGCCTTGGACCGCACCTCTTGGACCTCCAGTAAGGCCTAATACAGACAGCAAAGATACAGTATGTGCAGAGCCTCTAGGCCTTAATATTTCTTTCCCAAGAGCTATAAGAAATTATGAGGATGTTTACTTGCACGGATAGATGCAGAAGCTAATAATCTTACACATTTCTATATATCTCTTACATCAATATGACTAATATATCTCAGGAGTGAATACAGAAAGTAGTATTGATCAGAGGTTTAGGTCACATTTATGTCACGTAGAGGTTCCTACATTGATGGAGTCGATGATCTGTGGCGATGGATGAGGGATGAGGGCTATGGTGGTGAGAAAAGCGTAAGCCTGCTCCTCCTCCAGCTCTTTGTTCCTCATTAGGTCAGTCAGTAGTATGATGCAGTTTTCAGATCCACAGGCTGGTAATGCATCCAACAATGGCTGCCTGTCCAACCAGTTATTCAACATCAGTATGAACCTCTGCTCAATGTATGCAACCTGTGTCATACGTGGTGTTATAAAAATGGCTGCTGTTATCCTGTTTCCAGTATTTATGCTAGGCTAACCAACTGCTAGCTGTAGCTTCATATTCAGCACACAGACATGAGAGTGGTTATGTGCCAGTGAGTCATGCAATAAACAATAATCCACAAGATGAGGGAATGCCACACCTAACTGAAACGAGGCTATTGTTAACTATGTTATCAGTTACACCTTTGACTGACAAGTCAAAATGTCCACTATGATAAAGGTATATTTGCTAATTGCTATATTCTGTGATAGACAATACTTAGGACTAAGGACCCTTGCATTCAGCTTTAATCCAATTTACTAGTAGCACAAGATATTATATTAACTAGGACAAGTTTGGAAATGTCCAAATATCCGACATGGGGAGAAATTAATGAAGAACTAAATTACTAAGGTACTCCATTATAAAACACTGAGGAAATACTGACCAGTCATTACGGCACTTGAAAGATGCTTCCTGCCAAAGTGTCTTGAGTTGAGAGAGAGTCAGATCTCTCAGCTGGAAAGCCAGTTGAAGGAACTCTTGTGATGCCTAGGAGCAAAACCAAAGACAAATATGGACTTACGTTATAGGCTTCATAAAATTAAGAAAATTTACTCTCCAGTTTTTTCAAAACTATTCCTGCTCAAGCAGAACCAATCCCCTACTGCAGAACTGTGAACACACTTTTTCATCCCATCAATCACCTGATCCCCCATACAGTAATTATATCGTGGAGTGGCTCTGGGTCTGACGGCCTCTTTGAAACACCTCCCATGTAAACAGACTATGATGAAGGTTGCCAGATTAGGCTTGACTGGCCTCCTGTGTATGGTGGGCATTAAAATGATACACAACAAATCTTCAGGGGAAGCCAACTCGCAAATGCAAACACAAACAAGCCAACAGTGGTCTGGCAGGGTACGGGCTATTTAAAAGTGATTAATATTGATTTGATGAAAAGGACTGCAGCATATAAGTGTACGGCAGGTAAACTGAAACATACAATAAGTGTGTATATACAGTCAAAAGCTGACTGGAACCTGTTGAGTCCTACCAGTTGTGGGTCTGAGGTGAGGCTACATAAAATCCTGACAGTTTGACTGGCTTGCTGAAGTGTTGACGCTCTGGCTTTTTCGGGCCTTGCAGCCCCCTCGTCCTCAAATTGCAGGTCAGTTAGCACACCAGGACCCAAGGAATCTGCATGAACATTAAGGAGAACAGGCATCAAGCATGTCTGTAAAACAGTGTTAGTATAATACTAATACTAAGCACAACTGCAAAAGTATCACTCCTGACCTGCTCCTGAAGGGGTCCCTGGCTGGGCTCTGAGCAGAAGCAGGGTGGACACTGTTTGGGTCTTCACCAGCCCTGCAGTCGTGGACCATGTTGCCATGGAAATGGCTTCGGTACAGTTGACCTCTTCCATCACTCCATGCAACCCATGCCTCTGAACACAGTGCAACTCTGACTGCACTGACTAGCAAAAACACAAGAAAACAAACCTCTGATCATAAAAGTGTGAATAAATGCTGTTGAACCAAATGTCTGATGTCGTATTGATAGTAGTGGGCTAAAAAGGACATTCTCCTATTCAGTGGTGCAGAAAAGTGACAGTAGAATGTAAACTCCCCTCAAGTTGCTAACCCCCCCCCCCAAAAAAAAACAAAACACAAACAGTTGGTTTCAGTGTCCACATTGGTAGCCATGTTTTTAACAAAGACAGAAGAGAGGGAAACTCACTGTATCTTCAGTTAAAGATACTGAATGGGGCCAGAAGTTTGCCAGCCTGGACTGTTGGCATTGCATCAGATCCCTGCTCTTCAGCAGAACAGGTCCTCTCCTCTCATACCTGCTGGTGCACGTCCCATACACATCGGTCTGAGAAAGAGGTGTTAAAGAAAAGTCAGATAATCACCATGTGAATGCACTATATTATTGCAAGATGATGGTAATGACGGTTATTGTTTGAAGCTGGAGTAGACGTGATATTTGTCAGACTAGAAGAAGTATGTTCGTTTTATTTCGAAATCTACATAAAAAAATCTGAAGAACTGCTGTGTGTACACATCTTGCAAATTTGGCGTGTGTCAAACAGAACATAGCCCTCACCTCCTTTTCTAATTCCTGTTTTGATCCCACGCGGGAGGTCTGGAGCATGCTCAGTAGAGCCCTTTTAATGTTGAGGGCCCACACCTGCTCCCCCTCCTGGAGACAGAGGGCTGTGACCTTTCCCCCCTGGAGGGAGAACTTGAGGCGCGTTCTCTCCAGTGAGTCCCTGGGAAATAAAAACACCAGATGAGCCCCAAGAGACCCAAGAACACAGACAAGTGGAGCATCTGAACAGAGTATCACATTCATAGGAAAAACAGTTGTAGCATTCCAAAATGATCTGGACTTACACTTTAAATGCTAAAGGCCAGAGAACAGACAGAACCACATGCATGTATGCAAAATAACATTAATTCATTCACTATCTTTTATAGAAACCACATACTATTCTATAAAATCTACAGAGTATTACCTCAAGCTCTTTAAACGCTGAACAGAGTGCTCCTTCTGAGGGGAAAGTCGCTTTATCTGTGGATTCCTAATCTGTTGGACAAGCATGTGCATAAATCATTGACTTTTTGCAGTATATATATATATATATATATATATATATAAATAAAGTACTGCAAAAACTTTTTTTTTTCACAAACACTTTATCAAAGCTGACCTGCATCATAAGGTGACACTTTGAAACCACATCGATATCAACCACACAGTCCAAAGCCAGTCCATTCCTGCCAGCATTGGAGCCATGAAGGGTTGTGGTAATTGTCGTGCTATACCTGTAGGTATACCTCACCCCTCTCTGATAGAACAAGTCAGGGGTAGAACGCCCTATAGACATGATTAATAACCACAAGATTAAAAGAAAATAAGTGTTTTACTATAGCAAATCTTGAAGTTCAAATAACATAATGTCTTGCATGAAAGAAATCTTATTATGTAACTAATCTATTCAGTGAGCATGCATCATATTTGATATAAGCAACAAACTAGATTCTCACCAGCACAACTTGAATCACAGAGTTTTGGTTCCGTCTGAAAGCAATTACCTACTGCATAGAAAATCAGGTCAAAACAAATTCTCAATCAATGCCTGCCAAACCTCTATACTGAACACACAAAGGCATGTCAACTCTGAATTCAATGGTAAATTAAAATACACACCAAAAATAAATACATTATAGAACAAAAGCCATAAAACTCACCATGTAGCAGGAGAAAAATTAGTGTAACATGCAGACAGTTGGGAAGTAACAAGGACATAGCCATAGCAACCCTAAGTCACTGCAGGTCTGGCTGCCTCCAAGCCTCCACATGTAAGCGAGATGAAAACCAAGCACTGTTCACAGCCACTGAAAGGCCACGCTTGTACGTGGGCTTCCACAGCGACCAATCAGGAAATGCCTTCCAAGTTGGAGCTACAAACACTCACTGAGCCAATCACTTGACACATCACTGGGCCTCACAAAAGAATTTGGTTTTCTTATGTTTTCCCATTAACTTGGACAGACATAAGACATGAGCCACATAGAGAGGGAAAATTCAGTTTATTGCAGGAAAGTTAAACAGTTTGAAAGCTGGCAGACGGGTAGTATAATATCCCATCTGATAGCCTAGTTATCTGCAGTGATAGCCTAGGACAAAATAACAGTACTACAAAACCAAACATGTAATAATAAGTATGGGGGAGAGTGGGGACGGTTACAACGTGTGGCAGTTGCAACATTGCTGATTTCTCCAATCAGGAATGAGCTAGAGTCATGAAACTCCTAATGCACATGCTCAGTAGGCCCCTCCATCTATCTGGAAGTTAACAGCCACATGTTCCTTATGGGAGAACTGAAATTCAAGGTGAAAAAGTAACTTTTATTACGACCAGATTTTTTGTCATACTGTCTAAACTGTTTAAGTATTGATCTTTATCGTTATATAGTTTGAATGTGCAGTTTCTTAGCTCTTAACAGACTTAAGTACCATGTGTTAAAGCTAATGTGTTAGGCTAGCATCACTAGTTTTAAGATGGCTTTTGGGGGGAGGGGCAGTTGCATTGTCCCCATATGCAACTGTCCACACATGGTGTTGCAACTGTCCCTCATGATAATAATAATAACAATTAGATAAAATTGACATAAAAGGCAATTCTGTGGTTTAATAACTCTGGTCTCAAATAAACTAAAAAAATATTTGAATAATTATGCCGAACTATGAGTTTTATTACATCTAATATGTAAGCAGTATGGGCAGATAGGTGACATATATGGGTTTAAAATATATTTGTTTTGTCTTTCTAATACAAACGGTTTATGAGAAACTGAAGGAAATGTAAGAAGTGTTGCAACTGCCCCCACTCTCCCCTAAGTGTGTTTGCTGCTGCACATCTTCAACAATAGCTTACAATAGATTTGCTTAGAGATTATTTGAGGACACACTCCTACAAACTGTCAATATGACCATACATACTTAACCCACATCAATAAACCTCACAACCAGTGTGGACTTTAATTAAAAGCTGATTCAGAAGTTTCTCTGAAGACAAACAACTTCAGAGCAGAGAGGTAAGCATGAGAGAAGAGAGACGTCTTGTGGATAAAAACAGTTGGAAAAGTAAAGATTTATGGGGATATGGTGGCTCTTGATATAGCCAAACTATATTTGCCAGAAATGTGAAATAAAAGCCCTGCACCACACAGCCACGTTCTTCAGAGTCCGAGTGTGCTAAAACTAAATTACCCGTCACGCATTTCATTCCCACCGCCTTCCCCCATCATTACCCAAGCTGCCTGCCACCTACTTTCCACGACGATGCGCACCCGCCGCGGTCCACGCCCGTGCTGCGACGTCAGTCACTGCGTGTTGCTAGTTGACGCTGCGTTCAAACACATAGGGAAAATGGTATTTAAGACAATCCTCTGAAAAATACCGTTAACCCCGTTTAACCCGCTTTCACCCCAACTTTTAGGTCATGAAATAGGTTTGTAGAAGTTTGTTGAATCGAATATACGTTAGTGTGCTAAAATAAAATTATACTTGTGATTTAGTGATAATATAAAATAAACTTGAAGAACACAATTAGATAGAGCTAGATTTTCCGTTTATGTTTATTACTACGATTTGTGTTTTGCTTTAGGATGGCGAGTTAAATGTTTCACTTATCAAATCGATATTGACGTAAATGTAGAGACAAAGTAAAAGTACCAGTGCGACCTTTATATAGCCATATACAGTCTATGATTTAAATCGATAAAACACACAAACACCTCCAACAAGTTTTAACCGACAGGTCCTGAACGCATCCTTAGTCCGGACCAGGGGGCGTAGGTTTGACCGGCTTCGCGGAGGCTCAGACACAATGAACCGTCAGATGGTGAGGGGTACGCATGGTAAGCCGAAAGTATTAGCACGGTTTTAGAACATTATTTTTCTCATCTGTGCCTTTTCTTTGATGAATTTAATCAATTTCAAAATACTGATACGCTATATGGCGGTAACAAGGCTCAGCTGGAAACGGTTGGTTCGTCGAGTTTGGTGAAAACGAGGTCAGGCTCAGACTACCGTTAAGTTAGCCCCTCCTGGCGGATTTTGTTTCGTTATTTTTTCTAGATAAAGACCACAAAACAAGGCAGATAACAATGTCGTTGACTGCTTCGTCTGATTACTTCGCTGCCGAGTGTCTGGTGTCGATATCCAGCGGTCCTGTCCTGCACAGACCCACCCCAGTCGCCCCTGCCACCCAGTCGGCCACGGTGGGCCTTCTCCCGGAGACCCCGACGGGTCGAGTGAGGACAGGGAAGTGCGGGAGACACTGAGGCTGGAGGGGGCGAACATGATGGCGGTGGCCGGTATCCTCACCGACCTGCACGGCAAGTTCCGCCCCATGTCGGCCTACTCTGAGAGCAGCAACTCCTCGTGTGGTGGGGAGAGCGGTTACACCACGTTGTCCGACCCGACCACCCCTACCATGACGCCCTCCGCCACCCCGGTCCCCGGACAACAGCAGCTGAGGGGGGGAGGAGGGAGGCGTGGGGGCCCCGCGGTCCCCGGTGAAGCGACATCAGTGCACTTTTGACGGTTGCGACAGAGTTTACGGGAAATCGTCCCACCTGAAGGCACACATCCGGACACACACAGGTACGGAGACAACAACAGTTTGGTTGTATCAGCAGTCCACATGTGTACATACACAGCTAGCTAATTTTCTGCATATAGCTAGACTTTGTCATCCAACTTCTGCTTTGTCGGTAACATGCACGGCCATGTTGTTATTGTCTTTAATATTGTAATAGTCTGAGGAATATTAGAAGTGTTGTGCTCCTTTTTACTTTATGGGATTAGCTAGTAGCGTGGTGGTGGCAAATGTTTTCCAATTTACCCCCGACTTGGTACAATAACGTGGCCAAACAAAGAGGGAACGACAGGAAAACTCCCCTCGGAGATCTGACAAAGAAGTAAACTAACAAAAGAACTGGGCTGGACGTTAAAAATGTGACGAAGATCTTCTTCCAGGCTGGATTTGCATATGAAATGAACGTAAGACGAAACCTTAACGTCGAGAGCAGAAAGTTCACCGTCGGGCATAGTCTGTCCTGCTGATGGCAGCAGCAAGTGGTGTTTTGGCTGAAGTTTTTCTCCCCCTCCTCCTCCTCCTCCTCCCTGGCGTCCTCTGTCGAGTAAAAATCGTTTTTCTCTGCAATGTGTTAATTATTGATAAACGTTTTAAAAAGAGCTGCAGGAGGCGCGTCCGATAATGGATCCCCCTATGTCTGAATGGACAAATTTTCATTTCTTTTTGGATTGTTTGCTGAGGAAAATCGTTAGTTCAGTAGCGCCTCACTTCACAATCCGCTTTATAACTTAAATTCTCAACTGTGTGTTGTCACACTGTAAAAAACCACCAGTCAGGGTGAAAACAGGGCTCTACTAGCTACTGAGTTAAAACGTGCATGCAGATTTTTCACAAAATGAGGGGAATCGCGAGTCGGTTTGTTCAGGGTCACTGAGCAGGCGCAAACGGATTAAGGACAGGAAACGGCTCAAAGAAACTGGTGGGAACGCCCACAAAGAGTTCAGCAACAACAACGTGGCCTGGCTTTGTGATCTTGAAAATGGCACCGAGCATCCTAATCTCCTATCCTGGGTTTGCTCACATTGCCTGCAAGAGATTAAGGCTAGTGGTATTTTAGGTAATCTAGATTATCTAAAACCTAGATATGGTTTTGTCACGTATTTAACTATGTAGAGATTACTATTTTTGTCTAAACCACAAGTAATGCAGGCTGTCTATTTGTGTCAGTATCTTGTTATTTAATGTGCTCATCTGAAACTTAATTTCGCTCTAGGCACCATAGTGTTAATATGAAAGCAGATGCTTATTTATCTTTTAAGGAAGATATTAAAACACACACTGACTATAAAATGCCTAAGACCATGTTATTAATATGTTTTATTTATTTATTTCCGGTAGGCTTTGATGTATGAAAGCTTAAATAATAAAGGGCTGCATTTGTTGTGCATAAATTGCACATATTGAAGATGAAACGAGTAGGCTAATTGATTAGTTGGTAGAAGAAAATGAATCAAACATGAGTTAAATAATTAATTACTAAATTAACAGACACAATCAGGTATTTAAAATTTCACGTTAACGCCGCATTTTACATTCCGGTGCTAATATGACACCAGTGCCCGGTATCTACCGGATGAAATAGCAACGCAGATTTTGGTGCCTCATTACGGTGCCACTAACATGTCTGCGCTGCTCTCTGATGCTCCGAAACCCACGTTTGAGGCAGCAGAATCTTTGCATGTCACGCTAGTAAACACTAATAACATCTTACACAGCAGGTAACGTTAGCCTACTGTTAGCTACAGTGGTAACTGGATTAAACACAGTTAAAATGCTGACCGTTAAAGGTGCCGTAGGTAGGCTTGTGAAGATGCAGGACTTGGCCAAATTTTTTTACCATTGATAACTTCTCAGTCCCACCCCCCTTTTCTGCTAAAGCCCAAAACGGTCTCCTAAGCCCCTCCTCCCACAAGGGAGAATGAATGCGTGTGCATGAGCAGTTATTGACGTGCAGTTGACCCCGGCCCTGATTGGAGCATCTGAACAGGGAGCGGTGGACTTTTGCAAATCACACTACAGGCTGTAGGTGGTGCCTACTTTTAATTACCTGTTTCATGTAGTTCTACTGGAACATAGGGTCGGTTTCAGCAAATATGACAAAGTTAGTTTTATAAGTCTTACCTACTGCACCTTTTTAAAAGGTGCAAAAGTGTGACTGTATTTCACTGTAGAAGATTTCAACAGCGGGACATACAACAGTCTGCCACTAAAGCTATGAGCTAAAAGACACAAACAACAAAGTTATTGTAAAATACCCTTTTCTCATCTGTTTGTTTCTTTTAACAGCAATTTACTGGTTAAAGAAGTAATTATTGTTAAGTTATTGTTATTACATTTTTAATAATCATTTAAATTCCCCCCTTTTTGGTGCAGATCCAAAAGTTGAGCCGATCCGTGACTCAAAACAGTGATCCGATCCGTGAGTTTTGTAATCCGTTGCACCCCTATTTGAGAGGGAAGGGAAATTACATTGCAAGCCATTATCTCATTGTTTCATTATTAAAATGTGTGGTATAGTTAAGAAGAAATGACTTGATCCAAATATAGGCAGTTTAAAACATGGCAACCGTATTGTCAATGTCAGCAACCAAAAGCTGATGTCTGGTTGCCAAGCCGGCAACCACGTTAAAAAGTTAGCGGTTGAGCCCTGCCTGGTTAGCTGTAATAGTTGTTTAGAATGGGAATAAGTAATTCTCTCCCAAGTGTTGGAACCAGAATCACAGAAGGATTTATTGCCAAGTAAGTAACACTTACAAGGAATTTCCCTTGGTTGTTCGTGCATACTTAACATATTAAACATTCATATGAAATAAACAAACAATAACTACAGAAACAAATATGTACATATAGCTGTTTAACATTAAGAAAAAGAGGCTGTATATGGTGGTAAATGGTTCTTCCCTCTTTTCTCTGTCTCCACGCTGCAGGTGAAAGGCCCTTCCCATGCACCTGGCCTGACTGTGAGAAGAAGTTTGCCCGCTCTGATGAGCTCGCCCGCCACACCCGCACCCACACAGGGGAAAAGCGCTTCCTGTGTCCACTGTGCGATAAGCGCTTCATGCGCAGCGACCACCTGATCAAGCACGCCCGCCGCCATCCTGACTTCCAGCCCTCAATGTTGGGCCGCTACAAGGGCACGTCCACCACTCCCAGTCCAGCCGTGCACCATTAGGATGGTTTGGGTTGGGGGGGTTTCCTGGCAGGAGCACAGAAGGTCACAGTGGTTTCAAGTTAACCAGCTACAGTCAGAGCCACTGATTAGGATTTAGCATTGCTGTGTTGTACTCCAAAATGTGCACATAATAACACATACATACATACAACACAATCCGCACAGAGTTGGCTGTGAGGGGGGGGAGCAGCTTCATCCCTCCATCAACACAGATGAGTCGTGACCACTATCCACCTACTCGACATAACTAGGGTTGGTAGAACACTCCAAATCTATAAGTGGGGATTCGTTAAGAAATGTGCTTTTCGATTCCATTTATCGTTTCCTGAAAGCAAAGTTTGGACCTACTGCACTTCATTTACATTGCCGGTTACACATGTATCGAAGTATGTGTATAATGTTTACAATATGACGGACTGGAGCTAGCTTTCACAAGTTTAGCTATGCTTCACAGAAGACAGTAATGATGCAGTGAAATGTAATCACTGCATGAAAATAAATACATGCAAGGAAAGAAAATCAGTCTAATGTGACAACACACTTCAGAATGTAAAAGAATGCATTTTTTTAATGTCCTGTATCATGACATAGTGCCATTAAATGACACTTTTTATAGATCAAATAACCAGATAGGATTGTCTGTTTTTGGTTAATCCACTCAATTAAATACAGGGCTAATCAAGGTACTTCATCACATTGATGCAAGATTCTGTAAAACAATTATGTCATAAAATAGACCCAGCCTTTAATGCTTTTGAAAGCATAATCAAATGTAAAACCATTCAACTTTAACATAGCACAAGAGAGAATATTTATTTTTCTTTTGTTTTTAATCCCCAAAAAATTCTTCGACGCAGCCTAAAGCTTAAATAAATAAATGTTTTTTACTTTAAACATACTTTGGTTTCTTTTTTTTTACTCAGGATTCGATTAGAATGGGAATCGTTAAGCAGATTTGAATGGATAAAATGAACCCAACCCTAAACAATAACCTCATTTTCTCAGACACTTTCACAAATTGCAGGGATTTTTCACATTTTCTGTAAAAATCTGCACATTCGTCATCAGCCAAAACTCTGGTTTCTTGTGGTTAATTTGTAGATTGTTGTTGTGCTCTTCAGTACCATTTATTTACCATAAGTAGCACAAAATTGTGATGTTTGGTAGCGAGGCAGTGACTAGAAGCCTTTTAAGCTTTTTTTTTTTTTTTTATAGCTTTGCTGACTCCATATAAGTTTTAGTGGTGACACATTCCTTCATTTTTATTGCATTGGTAACCATCATTGAGGTGATTTTGTAATGTTTTCTTTATATCCAGTTTAACTATATATCAAATATTGATTTTGCCAGTAAGTGGATCAAGCTTCACTGTAGAAGAGCTGTTTGCACACCATCCTTAAGTCTAGATCAGTTATCCCCCATAAATGCTGACACATAATACACAGTACTCGTATTATGTCTAATACTGATGCAAATGTATAGAAGCTTTTAATGTAGATAAATGGTAATGCTACTAGCTGCAGAATTAATAAATGTCATGAATTTTAGTCCTTATATTAGGGGTAACAGTATATTCTTGATAGGTTAGCATTGCCTATAAGTGTCGGTGTGTATGTGTTTTTATTTACATTTTTGTTAGCGACAGAACTGGGGAAAGTATGCGATATAAAAATATTTTGAGAGGTAAAAAAAAGATGGCATGAGATGAGCTTGACTTTCAGCCTGTTGCCTTCAAAGTAAAAGCGTTCATCCCACTCATCGGGGGGGGTGGAGCCATACGGCAGAGCGCATTTCAGGATCAGGTGTGCCAGGTGTTTCTGTAGACGGTTTGACTTTCAGCAGCAGATAAACCAGGTCTCTAACATGTAGTGTTGAAAAGAAAATCCGTTGTGTGTGTGTGTGTGTGTGTGTGTGTGTGTGTGTGTGTGTGTGTGTGTGTGTGTGTGTGTGTGTGTGTGTGTGTGTGTGTGTGTGTGTGTGTGTGTGTGTGTGTGTGTGTGTGTGTGTGTGTGTGTGTGTGTGTGTGTGTGTGTGTGGGGAATTGGTCTAAAAACAACTGCTACTACTCTGCTCCCATTCAGGAAAGCTTTAGACCTTTATTGAGGTGCACATTTTGACTTGTCAAAGCAGCAACAGCACAGGTGCAAGTTGAGTTAAAGATGGCTATTTTCTATGAGGTTGGTGTCATTGAACCAGCAGGCACTTGTAAATGTTATTTGTTACACTTGTGTTTGACAAGTCAACATGTCCACTGGTAAAGAAACAATACTATGTACAAATGTGGATTTGTTAAGAACCTGTTATGTCAATGGGCACCTAAATATTCCTATATGCCAAAATAAGTGAATAATCCCCATGCATTTCAGGAAAAATATACATGAGGAAGCCTCGAGTAATTTAGATATTTCAAATCTATTTGAGTACATACAGTATCCAGGTCTGATAATAGAGGTAGAATCTTTTTTTATTTTTTATTTTTAATGTTTCCACACTGTTTGTCCAGCTCATGGACATATTCTTTATCTCAGTGAACAACACTTAAAGCCTTAAACTATGTCATATCTACTTTGCACCATGTTTACAGTTGGATCATTGTATAGGTATATGTGCCCTCCTGTGGGCTCATCACAGATACTCCTCATGCAATATGGCACTTTTTTCTTACAGGTGTATATGGCTGAATAGTGTAATGGCTTGCACTGTATATGCTTCTACAAGCAAGCACTGTGGAACTTGTTGATAACCAGTGGTTTGTAATACTGCCTTTTTGTCCAAGTGCTTTAGAAAGCGTGATACAAGAAGTGGGTAGTTTTGTTTCTGTTCTTTTTTTTTTTTTTAAGTGTTTGCTTAGTCATCCAGACCCTTTCTTGTTGTAGAATTTGTATTTTTGGAACACGCTTCATTGGTGATTCCACATCTGTCGACTTTGTCTTCTTCACACTAAGATTACAGATGTCTTCCTTATACATATGTCAAACCATCTATGTACCAATTCACTGTTGATCTCATTTCCATGGGAGCTGCACTCATTAATGCAATGCTTTGAAGTTTTTTACACATTCCTTCTACAGAAGTTCGATCTGTTGACAGTTTGGTTTCTGCTGGCAGTAACCACAAACACATGGACTGTTTAACAAAGGAACACACACAATATACTTGTATTTTATGTCTATAAATGGAACCATTTACTTACCTCTCACTGATGGGAGTGGCCTCTCACACTGACTCTGTCCGGGTCTCAAAGCTATAATATCACAATAAGAACATACCTAACTGATTTTGTCTTTTATCGGTGTCTTTCCAAAATCCATCCAACCTGTCTTTCAGAAAGTCCCATAAAGCCATCCAGCCTTGGATTTCAGAAATTAGTTATCAGCTAGATGACCTGTTATGTACCCTTGTCCTTATCTTGTCTTTATATGCAACATCACTACTACCTGTGTAGCAGCAGAATTTCCTTTTCCATGCCTCAATGATCTTCTGTTGTTAATAGACCGTAGCAAATGAATCTCTGGGATAAATCCAGGCTCTGTCATTAAAGCCCAGCAGGAGTGAAGAGAGACTCACTGCTGCCTCAGGCAGAGGCTTAAAAGGGGTATTAAAATGTAAAGAAAAATGACCTGTAGACTGTCACTTCACTGCAGATTTCAATTAAAAGAGCTCAGTCCAAATCTATTTGTTCATATCACTGAATGTGGCTTGATGACAGATGAGAGTTATCCACTTTGGATTTAATTTTTGCTGCCTCGCTGAGAAAGAAAATGCGACAATTTCTCTTGTCACCACACTAATTCAGATATGCACATTGTACAGAAATGGATGTTTTTTTTAAATTGATGCCTAGTTTTTACATTAATGTAATTTAAAAAATCAAGCTGTTTTGATATTTATATTCTCAGGTGTCTTAACATTTTGAGCATTGGAGTTTCAATCTTTCCTGTGCAACACCTCAGTACAAGCATGTTTTATTTCTTTTCTTATGCTGATTAATTTATTCCCAAAAAATATCATTTTGTGTGGTTTAATTCATTATTCTTTTCATAACAAATTTTGTTTGTCCTATTAAATGGTTAAATGCTTGCATTGTTTGCTTGACATGAAAATACCAGTGCTTTTTTTAAAGAATAAAAATCCTTAAATTGATTGATGTTTTAATGTTTTTTTTTTCTGCTCAATGAGATTGCCCTTTTAGCACAAACAGGCATATAGAATAGACAATACAGTATAAACAGCATTCATTCATTCATTTATCCTTAGTAAAATGCACAGAAATAATTTTATTTGATGAGTACTAAGTGCAGTAGCTGAATCTCAATTGTAGGTCATAATCCTAAACAAATGGATTTAAATAACATGTTGCCATTGTTGAAAGAGTTATGAAGCAGGTGTATTTATGGGCTTTTATTACTTTAAGTCAGATTGGTGTTGTGGTAACATAATTACATGGAATCTATTATTCCTGAAGACATTTTAGTTTTGCAGAGACACATACACTGTTATTTGCCAGTCTTGGTCTCGACAGGTGGTCCTGGTGTGTGGAAGGGTGGATTACCACCAAGGCAACTGCTCTGGGACTTGACAGCTCTAGGGGCCCCAAAAGCTCTAAACCTACTGTGGCTTAATAGTTTTGTGCTAATTTAATTGAAAATGTGTTTAAAAATCCACCAAAGCCTAATATCAACTGAGATGATTAGGGCTTTAAAGTGAGTCTTGGAGAGGGTCTTTGTGCTCAAATGTAGTTTTTATACCTTAATTATTTCAGTTTTATGCACAAGTAATCAAATCAACGCAGAAGATCTGTTCCATCTTAGGAAAAACTGTACACATTGCACAGAGAGGGGAGGGGAGGGAGGGGGGATTCAAGCTTAATAGGGGCCCAGTTGCTAATGTGTGCCCCAGGGCCACCCTGGGGATGTTAAACTGGCCATGGTGTGTAACATGACATAAGTCCCCCTCAGAGTTCATCTCTGTTTCCGGCAGAGAGACGAGGCACGCCACCGCGAGCTGAGTGAGGAGCCACAGGCCGCAACCCTACTTCCTCAGTTTCCCGGTCCCGCGTGTGTTTGGCTCCGTCTCGGTCCCAGTCCGTTTCCACGGCCTCGTCGTCCCAGATGGTGGAGGTCTCTGTGTCGCTGAAGTAGCCAGGCTCGCCAGTGTAGTGTGTAGGGAAGAGCAGTAGAGGCTCCACTGAAAACGCTCTCAGGTCCCTCTGCTTGTAATACTGCATGTACTCGTCTCTGAAGGGGCAGAGAGAGGTTGACATAATGACTTTATACTGAATCCAAAAGGCTCTAACTAGTATTAAAAGCATAACATTTGGATATGCATACAATGGGTGAGACTCACTTGGGGTGCTTGTTGAACATGATAGGTAGGAACTCATCAACAGGCAGCATTTTGTTAAGGGGTTTGGCCTGCAGGAGCTTCTGGGCCCCATTCAGTGACAGGACATAACCCAAGGTCCAGTAGGAGTAGCCTGGGTGTACAAGGTTACTGACTCCCTTCACCCACTTCTCTGGCTCCTTCACCTGCAGCCGCTTACGGCCTACATAACTTTATGAGGACAAACAAGTGAGTGACAGATCCGTGGTGCCTTGAATAAAACTTTAGAAACGTAATTTGAGTATGCAAGGTATACAAAGTGATGAAAAAACGAGATGAAAACTGCATTAAGTCACTAACATGAGGTCCCATTCAAGTCCCACTCTTTGTACATTCTCCATGATAGTCACCAGCCTGCTGCAAAAGCGGGGCTCAAATCTCACATCATCCTCCATCACAAGCACCTGCTGCAGTTCCTGCTGCACCACCTAGGGGGAGACACATAACAGCAATTAACACCGAACAACTAAACCTCTCCATATACTGTCACACCTCATCATACTGCCACATCAGCTTCACTGCACTAGGTAAGTCTCGTTTGAAACATTCACAGAGCAAGGATATACCTGTTTCCAGATCTTGTGGTGGCTGAGGAAGCAGCCAATCTCCCCTCTAGTCAGCACGCGCTCTGAATATGGGTCTCTGTACCCGGGCAGCATGTCTATACCCATGGCCTGCAGCTGAGAGGAGTTCAAGGCTCTGTGACAACAACACAAGGAAACATATTTCCTCATATTCCACAGTCAGCTATAAGACATTTAAAACAAATTCTGGGACAGCCTCATTCCCACTGTCAAGTTCCACAGCCATAATGCTAAACACACCAATTAAATCTTAAATTGCAGCATCAAGTTACTTGAATGTTCTATTTGTGTGTTTTCTAATTCAGGCTACTAATAAATCTGTACATTTCAATTGACAATAGCGGGTATTTTATCATGTAAAGAGCATAATGAGAGTGGTAGAAAATAACTTAGCACATTCTAGTACTGTACAATTTTGACTACTACTAGATCCATTTTAGGCTACTGCATATTAATATAATCCATTAATATGATATAAATAACTTCAAAATAATATCACTACTTTTATTTGATAATTTGTTTTTTTAATGAACTTTTATACTTTTATGTAGGTAAAAACTTGACTGCTGGACCTTTACTTGTAATGGAGTATTGTGGTAATTCTATTTCTGCTTAAATAGTAAAGTATCTAAACGCGTCTTCCACCACTTTATAATGATGTCGTACTTGCCGTCCACGGCTTCTGTCAGTGTAGTGTTAATGCCAAGGACAGCCAAAGAACTCAACATCCTGTCCCGCCGATCTGAGCGGCGCTTCAGATTGATCAGAAAGATCTAGAAGTGGAGGAGAATAAAATTACTGTTCACTCAAACAACACTATAACTGGAAGATATTTATATTATATTATGTATTATAAATGATTCTGTACCTCATCAAATCCCATCTTTCCTGGTTCTTTAGGCACAATGTGCATATACTGTGAAGGCTCCATGGTGTGGGCAACTGGAAAGTAAAGTTACACATTCACATTTCACATGAAGTATAGTAAATCTGGCTCTTTTGGTTTCAAGGGAATTCGTTGGATCTGTTCAATATCTAACTGCTGTGAAACGGTCAAATAAGAGGGGGAGAACAGGAAATGAGAGGCAGTGGGCTTTGACAGAGGAGTGAGACATGTGTCAGGACTGTGAGAGCAAAAAGGGCCAAATATGCTCACACAGGAGGAAATAGTGAGCAAAGACTGAAGATATAGAGTCTGTAGTTATTCATAAAAAGTATAGAGTGAACTACATTATATAGACAATTAGAGGAGGTGCTTACTGAGTGCCTCTGTCAGTGTGTGGGTAAAACTCTCCTCTTCTTCTTCCAGTGTCTGGTCTTGTCTAAGGGGCACTGGTAAATATCCATAATGGTCCTTGTTGCAAACATACATCTGAATCCCTGCAGCAGAGAAGATGGATCAGGGCTCAGTGCAAACATCTTTTCTTTATTTGACATGGTTAGCATAGCATATAATATGACAAGAAAATGAGGTAGTAATAAATTCCTAGTATGGCCACATGTTATAAAGTCATTATGCTATTATTAGGGAGAGTGGTGAGAAAGGGATCTGTTATTAGTGAAAATAAAGTTCATGTGTGCTTTGACATAAAAATAAGACCACTCTTTCAGTGATATAATTCCCATTCCCAGTTATTTATATCCAGTTTAGCAAAGCTTTCATACTTGTTGCCTGCACAGCTGGTGTCAGCTAAGTCTTTTTCAGATAAGAAAAATACGTCACAGTAACAAACACACTGCTTGCTAACGACTGCCAACTAAATGACTATCATCTAAATCACACAGGAAAATAATTGTGTGAGGTGCAACTTAAATTAGGACACAATTTGCCAAAGGTCCGACCTGCTTGCCGTGAAGAGAAAGCGAAGGCCATGATGTCATCCAAG
Organism: Perca fluviatilis; assembly: GCF_010015445.1. NCBI lineage: Eukaryota > Metazoa > Chordata > Actinopteri > Perciformes > Percidae > Perca > Perca fluviatilis. The sequence continues at coordinate 15,532,624 of NC_053122.1, forward strand.
TGGTAGGGGTATTGGGGGTGAGGAGGGTGGAAGGCCAATGCTTGGCTAGCTCTGCGCCTCAGGTCCAGCAGGTAGGTGGAGTGCACCATGGGGGCTGCAAAGCAGCCCTGCTGCTTCCATTTACGGATGGGAATATACTCTGGGGTTCGCCTGTAGTAGCCCTATGTGTATTAGGAGACCCAGAACAATCACTTTCCTGCAGTTTTTAGTTCATATTTTGCACAATAAATATACATTTTCTGTTTTGGTCTCCAAAAAATCCTACCTGAGGAGTCACGCCACACCAGAAGTTGGAATAAAGGCCTTTTGATTCCAACATGGGTGCCACAATTGTCAGATTCTCTGCTATCATGTCAGATAGCACCTGGCGGTTTGTCAGCAAGTTGTCACTGTCCACAAACTGAGGGACAAAGAGGAAACAATCAATATCATCAATCAATAGATGACAGAGTGAATATGATACATAAGATACTGTAATAATGGATGATTCCTCTGAACAATAGGATATTTCATTCTTTGTGCCTTATGGTCTTTTACTGTCTCACCAGAATGTAGTCAGTCCACAGTCGTCTGGCAGTTCTGAGTGCTGCCTGCTTTAACTTCATCACATGGGTGAACCGAGAGTCGGGCCAGTGTTTGGGAGACTGCTCATCTGCATAGGAGCTGAAAGAAAGAGGGACAGAATAATTATATGAACATTTTAGGATCAGAGAATATCAGGTTTACTACGCCTCTGTTAAATCTATGATTAAACAGTATCAGGGTGGTGAATAATAAATGAAGTTTTGGCCTCAGGTGATTCACCCGGGTTGCTCCATAGGCCTCCACTCCACCGAGTGGTACAGGTGTTGAACTCCTCTGAGCCACTGCTGAAGCATGGCTGTGCTGTTGTCCACACTGTGGTCAGAGGCAGCCCTGAGACGATAAAGAACATTACTAAACACTGACTTCACCTCTTTGTTTCCACTTATCTGTGCTTTCTCACTTGTTTGCTGGTGAACAGTATTGCAGAATGTGAGGAATGACATTTACACAGAACTGGCCAAAAATGTATGCTAACGTCTTCATTGCTAAATCCTATCTATTGACACTTTTGCTTATTGTTTTGTGTTAGCTCTCTGAATCAAACCAGCACCTCTTCATCAGTAATTCTGTGATTCTTACAGAGAGAAAGTCTTTTATAAACCAAAACTCAAGTGCAATTTTTCCTGCTTTTTCCAGAAATATGAACAAATTTTTTTATCAAATGATTAATGCAATAAATAAATAAATGTAATTTTACCAGATGGCAATGCGGTCCTTTGGATAGTCCAATCGGTCTATGCATCCTAAGAAGTAAGGGAGGCTGTGTTGTGAGTTGCGTGCGAGGATGGTGATCAGCACTGTGGGCTTCAGCACAGAGGACTCCTGCAGGGCTGGTTGGAGGAGATGATCAGCTGGCAGCTCCTCTGTGCTGGTGTACAGGAAGAGCTTTCCTGCTAAAATCACAAAATATAATTTGAATCCCACAAATCCAGGAGGCATATTTCCAACAGGGCACCTTGATGTCTCCGTAGCCTCAGACTGGTGCAAGTGAGGGGGAGAGAGAGAGAGAGAGAGAGAGAGAGAGAGAGAGAGAGAGAGAGAGAGAGAGAGAGAGAGAGAGAAAGAGGCTCACAGCAGAGGTAGAGGGAGGGAGGGAGGGGAGAGAGAGAGATTGAAGAAAGCCTACACAGATATTAGAAGTTTTTATAATCTTGTTTTGTTTTATAATTGATATTGTTATTTGTTTATGTCTAACGTAACCATATTTTATATTTATATATTTTTCATAATTGCTTTTATTTAAAATGATGATGATGATGATGATGATGATTATTTATTATTATTATTATTATTATTATTATTATTATTATTATTATTACCTTAAAAGGAGAGAACGTAAATCAATTTAATAACATACGTGTTTTGTGTATTTTTTGTTCTTTTGTTGCTTTTTCGGCTGTGCCCCAGTCTGGCATTTCGCTGAAAACAAGAACATTTTCCACCCGGACGACTTATACTGTAGCACGCCGGCAAACCTGAAAACACAACTCACACATATGGCCGTGACAGCAGCAGCGAAATGTCCTGGCATTAGAAAGTGGTTAATGAGACAGTAGTCTGTAGACACGTTCACTAGTTAACATGTCAGAAGAGTCAAACAGAGCAGATGTGTCAGAGAAACCTCCGCCTCCGAACTGGATCCTTCAGCACCCAACAGTGAGTGTGAGAGCACCTCTGCGCTGCCTTCACAGGTCTGATGTTAATCATGCAACGCAATGTTTCCTTCTTGTTTCAGTATCAGCACATGAAGAGTCTGGAGGTTGAGGACAGTGCACAAGTACACGTAGCTTTCCTCGTGTACATGGATCTTACCGAAGGTGAGTTTGACAAGATTTTTTTAAGAGTTTAGCATGAGTTATTACTTTTTTTTTTTTTTTTTTCTGTTTGTGTGTCATGAAGAGACGGGGGTCATCTAACATGGCAATAGCCTGAATGTATTTATTTATTATTTATTTTTATATGAATCAATTGTGCTTTAAGAACGATCAACTGTGTTTACTGTACATTTTTATCTCCCATCGTTATGGTTTAAATGCTGCTTCAACACTTAATAGATCATTATGATGAAGAAATGAGAAATTCATTACTTTCAATGTAATTGATCAAATCTTCTAGTCTATCGTAACTCATTATATTTGTCTTTAAACTTTCAAAAGTTAAATATGTTGTATGTCAAGTCCAAAGGAGATGAAATTTGCTGTATGAATTATAAAGGTGTCATCTCATATCTACTCCCACAAATAAATAACAAGATCAAATCAAGTGAGGCATTTTAAGATAAAGGAATTCGTTTTTCTTTACTTTTTTAAAATACAGATTAGCAGATATGTATTGTACTTAACCCTTTATCATCCATGTAATCAATGAGTGTGACTTATTAACGCACATAAGTAACTTACTAAATTTTCTGTAATCCTCTAATTTGTGTCTCGCCAGAGAGAAAAAGGTAAACACCTGTTCTAAACAATAAAAGGTGAATCAGTCAAAGTCCTACATACCTGTAATAACCTTTTGAAGGTCCCACTACAGTTAGTCATAGACTCAGCTAGGCTACCACTCTCTCACTCTTACACTGTGTTTCTTGTGCTCCGCAGTGCGTCAATGGAAAGAGGTGTCTTGTGTCAAGAGTCCTGAGCTGCAGGTGGTTTTGCTGGAAGGGAGGGAGAAGGAAGGAGCACCTGTCCAGACAGTTCTTCCACTGCCTGCTCACCGATCTCTGAGCCACAAAAGGTAAGGGGGCACCGGAGAAGCGCTCAAATGTTCTGCTACCCTCCTTCTTTTGGTTTAAAGACGTTTAATATCACACATTGTCTTCCCAAACTTATAGCTTCTTCCTCTCTGCTGTGCAGCATACGTCAGGTTCTGGACAGAGGCTTTCCCATGCTGTTGTGTGCAGTAGCTTCTGACTCCACCCTTGTCTACCAGAGGATGACAGATGGGTTGGTGACACCGGACCCTCCCGCTGGCCCCTTCCAGGATTTGGGACGCCGGCAGCACCGGAAGAGACGGCAGAAGCACTGACCAGCTGGAATGAGAAGACACCTTGGTGTTGTTGGTGAAACATAGAAGAGCAGGATGGGACAGGCAGTCGGGTCTGTCTGTGTAAGCCGCTCCTAAAAAAAATAAAAATACAAAGGTGTACTGAGAACATCGCAGCAGGTGCAAATGGTCCGAACCACAGTGCCCTTCTAGGTGCTCTCAGTAAGAAACAACCAGCTGCATCCAACCAGTGAAGTCGAGTTCAGTGGTTCCCAATGTTTTGGCTTGTGACTCCTTAAAACTTTTGACCCAGTATGTGGTTACATGCTTTCCTCAAAACCTTCGTGCTGGACCTGATGAGTTGGATCCCAAGGCATAAACAATTTGTTTTGGATACATCACTACTAGAGCCTGACTGATTCTTGATTTTTTTTTTTAGGCTGATACAAATATTGGTATTTGGAAGTTCAAAAAATGTATTGATTATTAAGACATACTTTTTATTATCATAAAGATTTTTTGTATTTTATTTTGTTAATTCCTTTAAAGGCGCTGTACTCGATATCCAGCATGTTGTTATAGCAGTAAACAAATATTTTCTATGGAAAAATATAGTGGAGTAAAGGCATCCTGAGCAGAGAATGAAGTCACACTACCTCCGTGTGTGTTGTAATCCGAGCTTCTCTGTTCTTTCTTTTATATATATATATATATAATATGCACGTGCATGTGAGTGCCTTGTGCGTCGGTATTGGACGCAGAGGGCCGCTAGAAAGCCTCGGTATTTGACGAGTGGGGGAACGCTCTGTGGTAATGGCTGCAACGGTTTGAGGGTTGGAAGTAACAAATATTAGTTGATAAAAATGGCGGTGATGCAAATGCATGTTGATCGAAAAATAGAGTTTTAGATTATCAAGTGGTTTGATTCATTTAAAGCCGATTTGATAAAAACATTGTGTTAATGTGTGCCTTTGGTGAATCCTGGCTAACCCTTTAAAACACCAAAGTCACACAATAACACTAACTAACTAACCGATCGAGGCAGTGGTAGACCAGCATCTCCCTTGTACTGCGAGGTAAAAGTACTGTTTTTGTCGAAGGAGTCTGGTGGCTTTGAATAGCAAATAGATAGATATAATGGCTCCAGTTCCCCGTCAGAAAGGGCTGTTTGACAACAAGGTAAAGTGGTGAAAATGTTCTAAATATAGCGTAGACTTAAACTGATATATCGGCCTTTTTTAGGTGGCTAAAATACGTTTTGCTGCTGCCCCCGGCCACAGCCGTACATTGCTTAGCTTTCTCCAAACTGACCACAATTTACTGTAGGTAATACACTGACTATGGATAAGTACCTCATACAACTTCAAAATATCTAAACTATCCCTTTAATATCTCTATAAGCTAAACATTGTCTGATAATATCAGCCACACCAGTGTGTCACTTGGGCTCTAATTCCTAACTTTCTATTAATAATCTTATCACCCAATTCACGTTTTCATGAGCTCCGTTGCTGATACAAGTTTTATTATGAATTAGTATGTGGTGCAGCATATTTAATACAATTTGTTAACGCAGTAATTGTATTAATGTATTAATTTGAATCATACAAGTGGCTGACCTGCAGTGAGTATACTGTTGACTAAATTAATCATCCGGCAGGTTGTTCTGTCGGCTTTTCTTTAAAGTAACACAATGTTGTCAGCTGTGTGGATAGCTTACTGAAAACACTTTATTTTTCTAGAAAAACAAAAATTCAACATGGAAAACTGAACACAACAACATAACACTGGTGTGCGAAATACACAATCGGACTACTATGTGACGTAGCAGCGTCCACCCTGTGGGTTTAGCACGGGACAGATACTGAAGCAGGGGACATCGATAGCCCTGCTGTGAGTGCGTTAGTGTCTTTTTAATGGTGCAACAGTGTTTAAAATGAGAGGAAGGACTTGACTACATGAGACAAAGATTACAACACTTTAACCCTGAGCCTTATTCAACATAAATACTCTATAATCATAGCAGAAACAGACATGGACAGACAAACACAATGTACTGACCAACGTACTGTAGAAAAGAGGTTCAAACTGTGTCTTGGAATGCAGGAAGTTTCCAATCTGTTGACGTTTCAGGGAGGCATTAAAGGATGAAATATTCAAATATGATGCAGATAGAGACACTATTTTCACTTTGAGTGTCCACGAGAGCACTGGTTGCTTCTGCTGTTGAAAATGTATATGTGCAACAGCCTGAATGTTTCAAATGTCTATAGGAAGTCTCAGTGACAGCCATGTGTGTATTGACCTTCCAGGACTCATCCAAGGAGGGAAAGAAAAGCAAGTAAAATCCAAAGCTCTCTGTCATCCTGTAATGGCTTCATTAAGGAAGTAAAAACAAATGTTCTCTCCTTTTGGAGAACCATGAAAACTTAAAAATACTAAACCCTCTTTGATTTTGGTGGTCCTTTCTCTCTTGGTTGATATATGAGCAGGGGCTAAGGTTGTGAGCAAGAGGGCAAAAGGTGCTTGATTCAAGTCAGTAATCCATTTTTCTCAGGCGTGTACATACAAGGTACAACCCCCAAATGGTAACACATGGTACGGCCCATCCGTAACACTGCGATGACAGTTCTTTCATATTGGGACCGATAGATACACGACCACAGTGCTATGTCATATCGTCCTCCTCTGAGCAGTAGTCCTGGCCCTGTAAACAAAACAGAGATGTTAGTGTACGGTGCCTTTTTAGTATTATTTGATGGTCTGTATTTTGTATTCCTAAGGCTTAGCCCAATTAAATTAGTATCACAATATGGATATATATCATGCTAGGGCAAATCTAGTTAAAATCCCATTCATAGTAACATTAATAACGAATGAAATTAACTAGGCTCCACTGTGATGCTTTACATCAGACCAAAATGCGTAAAACAAAACCATTTTGAAAAATATGAACATATAATGTTCGGTTAAAAGGTAACCTTGGTTCTCTGAGTGAAGAGACTATCTCTCCAGGGCAAGGCCGCTTGGTTACCGTTCCAATCAATGTAAATCAGTGAACCCATGCACATCTGGGCCTTTTATGCCCAAGCATGGGCCACGTAGTGGTGTGTCTTAAAGTGATATCCACATTGACTGCCCCAGTGGGTCAGTCCCCCCGTACATATGGAATATGTAAGTCTCGATACAATAGAGAACAATACTGTAACGTGGCACTGAAAGCAGCACAGCAAGTTTAATAAGAGAAAATAAACTCAAAAATCGAAATCAAAACAAATCAAACACTTCGGATCAAATCATTTTTAGAGGGAGGACATTACATCACACAACTACAAAATGTTGATGATGAAACAATCAACTCAAAGACTAATTTCCATTATGATCTTTGTTGTAAAGATCAAGGTGTTCTTTCTGAGCTCACCACATCACACAGATGTTGAACAATTATACAGAGACAGATTCCTTGTGTAAGAGGCCAATTACTGACCATTAGTAGCCTCAAATGCAGCTACAAGACATTGTACATTCTGAGCTTAACATTATTTTTTTTTTTTTTTTTTTTTTTTTTTTTAAAAATTTTTAATTTTTTTAAAATATTTTTTTTTTTTTTAATTATTAAAAAAAAAAAATAACAATTAATAAAAAAATTAAAAAAAATAAAAAAAAAAAAAAAAAAAAAAAAAAAAATTTTAAATAAAAAAAATTTTAAAAAAAAAAAAAAAAAATAATATATTATAAAAATAAAAAAAAAAAAAAAAAAAAAAAAAAATAAAAAAAAAAAAAAAAAAAAAAAAAAAAAAAAATAAAAAAAAAAAAAAAAAAAAAAAATTAAGTCATTTCTATCTAAATTAGACAAATGTTGCTCTGTCACCGTTAGCTCCGCTCTCCACACACACACACACACACACACACACAAAACAACAATAATAAAAAAAATGTAAAAAAAGACTAAATAATGTCCCTAAACAGCTGGCCACTGTTGGTTTTAGCAAACATTATTAAATCAGGAGTAAATAGTGCATTTCTTAGGGACTATTTTTAGCAGTGGATAAATACACATTTGGTGCACTAGAGAGTCCGGCAGCAAAGCAGTGCCTGTGCTCAATATAATGAAGGAACATGTCACCCAGTGGAACAGTGTGGCTCATTGGTGTGTTTTAACAATAGAGCTTTATGTCACATGGGAATAAGCTACTGTATATCAGGCTTTAGATACACATATTACGTTTTAGTATAATCAATTCATTGTTGTCATTTGTTTTTTCAAGGCATTTGTTGACAATGAGAAAAGTATAGAACAATGCAAGCCTTATTCACAGGATATCACTTAATTTCCCCTGTATGCCATAAAACAATACAACTCATAAAGAGGCCCAGTTTAACTAAACCACTTCCGACCAGATCTAGGCACACTGCAGCACTCAGTAAAACATGTTTTCAACAATACTACTTTAAATAACCCTACAATTGGAAAGCACAGGACACAACAGATTGAGGCTTTTCTTTTTTAAGGTATCATTATGTCATCTCTGCTGTATCCTCACTTGCTACAGATGCAGTGCTGCAGTAATAAGATTAACATCCATTATGTCATTTAGCAGGAGCTTTTTGCAAAATACTAAAAAACAAAAAGTAATGCGCCAATGATGGGTTGTCATTTCTTACTTTTTCAATTTTCTCATCCAACATCCTGAAGAATTCTTGCTGACTCTCTGAGGAGTGGATGCTCCTGCAAAGGAAAGCGGTAGGGCAGATTAGAGCCTTGCAGTATAACTTGGGACATGAAGAAGAGTTTAGATGATCAACAAAATAGACAAACTAGTTTAGTCTAATACACAACATATAAAAACATGTTTGTGATATTGTAGCAGCATCAGTCCGTGACACTTACAGAATCTTTCCATTTCCGTTTGACCCCGTCTCATCCATGTGTTGACCTTTACCAAGGAGAGCACTTTTCTCCTGCAGGATATCCAAGCACACAATATTGTGTGGCATTAATACCAAGATATTCTGTTTTTTCCTCATTAATATGCAGATGTATGCAGCACGGTGCTCCAAAATCTGATCAAATGTGTCTGAATACAAAGTTTACTTCATGACTCATTTTAGATTATGCAGTGACTATTTGTAAGGGATAAACAGAAGCCATCTTAATATAGAGTAAATGTCCCATTCTATTCATAAAAAAAGAATACAAAGAGTACAAAAGAATCACGCACTGTGCTGTCCTGGCCATCCCCGACTCCCTCTTCTCCACTGATGTACTTGACCTTCTCCACTCCTTTCATCTTGTACTCATCTGTGACAGAGTGGGAGAAAGAGAGGAGCACATCTCAGAAACACTCAATTAACTTTCACTGTTATGCGGATGACACCCAATTATACTTGTCAATCAAACCAGACGAAACCAGTCAGCTAGCAAAATTTCAAGAGTGCATTAAGGATATAAAATCCTGGATGACCTATAATTTTCTGATGTTAAACCCTAACAAAACTGAAGTTATTGTGCTGGGCCTAAACACCTCCGAACTTCATTATCTAGAGATATAGCTACTCTGGATTGTTGCCCTGGCCTCCAGCACCACTGTTAAATTTAGGAGTTATCTTTGATCAGGATATATCCTTTAATGCCAATCTAAAACAAACCTCAAGAACAGCCTTTTTCATCTTAGTAACATTGCCAAAATTAGGAATATCCTGTCTCAAACCGACGCTGAAAAACTAGTCCATGCATTTGTTACTTCCAGGCTGGACTATTGTAATTCCCTACTGTCAGGTTGCTCAAATAAGTCTCTTAAGACTCTCCAGCTGATCAGAATGCTGCAGCGTGTTCTCACAAGAACTAAGAAAAGAGATCATATTTCTCCTGTATTAGCTTCTCTGCATTGGCTTCCTGTTGAATCAGGATTGAGTTTAAAGTCCTTCTCTTGACCTACAAAGCTCTAAATGGTCTAGCACCATCATATCTAGAAGAGCTCCTAATACCCTATTGTCCCACTAGAACACTGCGGCTCCCAGAATGCAGAGTTACTGGTGGTACCTAGAGTCTCTAAAAGTAGAATGGGAGCTAGAGGCTCTAGTTATCAGGCTCCTCTCCTATGGAACCAGCTCCCGATCTGGGTTGGGGGCAGAAACTGTCACCTCATTCAAGAATGAACTTAAAACTCTCCTATTTGATAAAGCTTATAGTTAGGGAGTGAGGAGTTGCAGTGTTCACCTAACTGGCCCAACTGCTTCTCTTCATAATTGTTAGATTAATAATACATAACAAAGTAGAGGGAGGCAGGCCAGCCAAGCCAGATCCGGCGGGGGAGAGTTCTAAGCAAGAAAAGCTACCTCTCCTTATGACCTGTCTCTCTTAGTTACCTGTTATAGTTACGCTGTTATAGTCCTAGACTACGGGGGACTTCCTTCCTTTGACACACTGAGCTGCTCTCTCCTCTCCCTTTCTATTACTGTTTCTATTACTGTTACTATTACTATTACTATTTGTGTGCAGCCCGTCCCAGAAATGCTTGTTACTAATCCTAGCTTCTGGGGGTTTACTCCCGAGTCCTTATGCTTTTTCCCCAAGCGTATTTCCTTGGAGACGTTGGCACCAAGACCCTGGTTGCAGCTGTCGCCGTGGTCCTGCTGCACTCCCTGCTGAGCTCAGCGATGCCCTGCAATGTCATGTTGCGTCCTGCTGAACCCTGCAGCTTCCCGCTACATCCAGTCACTGTTCCATTATTAATGTGACTACTATCGCCACTGTTCATCACACCCCAACCGGCTCGTCAGACACCGCCTACCAAGAGCCTGGGTCTGTCCGTGGTTTCTTCCCAAGAGGGAGTTTTTCCTCGCCACTGTCGCACTGCTTGCTCTTGAGGGAATTACTGGAATTGTTGGAATTGTTGGGGCTTTGTAAATTATAGAGTGTGGTCTAGACCTACTCTATCTGTAAAGTGTCTCGAGATAACTTATGTTATGATTTGATACTATAAATAAAATTGAATTGAAATTGAATCTCTTATTAATACACAACAGCAGAGGATGACCCACACACAGCCGCTCTGATCGGAGCCATCCTCTGGGTTACTTGTTCTCACAGTTCAGTACTTGGCAAAGTAATTATGTGCTTGAGTTCTCACGCTCCAGACTAAATCCTCTCGTAACAATGGTTGGAAAGCTGCAAACACACGAGCTGTCAGCCTGATTCTCCTCTTTTCTCTGCCTCTCCATGTTTTCTCTCACACATGCACAGCCTCCTCCTCCATCTCACTCCCACGCATTTAGAAAGGAGGAAATGAAAATACAGTTACGAAACCAGAGTAATAACGGCCTGATGGACTCATACAATTATAACACATCAGATTAATGCTGTGCAAGTTATTATTGTAGCTCACAGATAGTTGCAGTTGATCATTCCTCCGTAGCAGCTTTAACAACTATGACAATAACAGACATTTGTCTTTCAGATGATGGTAGCCCCATGAACAGGTGCCACGGTTTGACCGTTTGTGTGCAATTGAAATGAAATCTGTGAAATACTCTTACTGCATGTTGACAGTGTAAGGTGATTATTATTAATCATTTAATTATCATTTATTATTTTTTTTTACATCCCAGGAACTAATGCTTGCTCATTAGGGATGGGTATTGTTTAAAAAGTATGATACCAGTACCAATACCAGTACCCTTAAAGTGATATCAATAAAGTACTTAATTTGATACCTTTTTCCCCTCCGACTTAATTCGATACCCATCATGTGAACTGAAGCATTCAGTTGCGTGAAATGCCACCACCACTCCACCACTTGCTGCTGCGGTAGTGGACCAACCACATGTTGCATTAAATCACAAAAATGTGGTGAATGGCTGTGAGAAAAACCGTTACACAGTATTTTTTTTTCTAGATCTGGGTTCAAAAAGGATTGAATGTTCATTTGACTACAGAAGTTTGGATACTATTCTGTACTGGTTTATTTTGGTATTGTGTACCGATACCCAGCCATACTACTCATTGTGCGCTTTTTTGTAAAAAGAAAAATTGTGTTTAAAAATAAAAAATTATATATATATAAATAACATATTGTATTTATATATAAATGTATTTATTAAGAGAGCAGACATGAAAATATTATGGCAATAACGTTGACAATAAATAGTTTTTAGTGATTTTTTTCCAAGCAAAGATGCCAAACAATTACTGGTTTCAGCTTCCAATGTGAGATTTAGTAGCTTTTTAACATAAATGTTTGTTCTTGACTCTTGGTCAGATAAAACTATTTGAAAAACAGAAATTTGAAGATGACATCTTAGGCTCTGAGGCATTTGTCACAATTTTCTAGCATTTCATAGACCAAACAATTAGTCAAATGTTCCGCATTAATTGATAGTGAAATGAATTGTTAGTTGCAGCCCTAGACAAGATTTGGTTTTAAAATGATGGTAGCACCTATACAGCTCTAACTGACCTTTCGTGTGAACCTGCCTTTAATAAAGCACTAATTAATGTTGTCATTATCTGAGAGCATCAGGGTCCCTATTCAATACTGCTAACCATTTTCAAAACTCTTGAAAAATTAAGGTATAATCTGGATTATTATTATTATTATTTTAAATACCCATATTGATATGAATGTGGCCTAATCTTTAAAGATTCAGGCTATGTCATAAAGGAACTTCCATGTCAGCAGTGAATCACATCGATGAATGGTGGCAAATACCTCATATTTACCAAAAGGCCAGCGTAACCAAAAATTAAAGCAAGGATACGGACGTGGATACCACCTGGCACTTAGAGGTGCTTGGGAACTGTGATCAGTGTGTACGGTAAACAGACTGACCAGAGAGGAGGTCCCCGTTGCTGTAGGCTTTACTCTGGCCCTCCTCGCCGTTGGGCACAGCAGACACCTGCTTGGCAGAGGTGCAGCCCATCTCCTCCTCCTCAGCTGCTCTCCTCCTCACCCCTGAGCATCACAGGAACACCTGGTGGGGGGCAGATAGGAGAGAGGGATGTGTGTAGATCCGGAGTTCACAAACTTATTTTTATGTGAGCAAAGACAAGCAGAAAGCCTCAGATCACAGACAGGCATGTTGATTAAGGTTTTGTCTCTGTGGGACTCTTCTCAGGAGCATCAGCCTTTATTAGAGACATCGAGTGGAGAGTTTGGTCTCTGTAAACAGCATTACCAAAAGAGCTAACCTCTTCAAGAAAAGGAAGTAGGAAATAGCCTTCATTTCGCAAGGGAAGAATTCCCATGAACTCCAGCTTTGGAATCACTATTTTTTTTTTCCATAATCAATTAGTCATGAAGCGCCCCACCCTAGAATTAAAACACGCCGGCATCACAATCTATTCTTGAAAAGACCGTAAAATAGACGGTCTAGCCGGGTTGTGGATCATGCACATGCCAGTGTGGGGAAACACCAATCAGAACGTGCGCACGGCGGTGCCAGCTGCACTGCAACAATAAGGCCCTCTCAAGCTAGGATGCCACGGTGCCAAGCCGCCGGGTCATTTCTATTAGCGAATGGGGGTTTTCTGTTGCGCTCAGAGGATTAACTGAGGCCGCGGACAAGTGTCTCCGCAGTTATATCGGCTTCTCAGAGCCGCAGCAATATGGCTAAAGGATAACGATGTGATTTAACAAATCACTCGGTCAAAATGCTGAGTTGTTGAACCCATAAGGTATGGTTGATCCTAAACGCACTGGCCACACAGCTGAGTCCAGCTGCAGTCAGCTGCTCCGCACACATCACTCATATCCTCCTCATTAGCTTACATTTGTACATGTATATAGATAGAAGCTGCAGCTGCAGCCCATAACGGTGCATCGCTGTGCCATCATACCATTTTAGGCAAGCAAATATAAGAAACAAGGGATGTTAGCAGAAAATGCATTCCCTTGCTGCAAAATTTCAACCATCGTCGCCTCATTTCACAACATCGGAGTGAGGGGATAACGATCAGGGTTCAAATCATGGATTCAGGACAACTAGCCTAATAACAAAAGAAGGTGCGAAAAAGCTGGCATCCAACGGCAAGCAGGAAACGCTGTGATGATATATATCGCAAATACGGAACCAAGTAAACAAACAATAGCAAAATAAATGTACAGCAATGGGGCAAAATTACCTCTCTGGTTTGTCCATGGTTCCTCTGGGTTTAGTTTAGAGAGTCTTCACTCCAGACGGAGGACCCAGACAGACCGCATCTGCACCTCTCGGTTCAACACAGGCATCAGCAGTCGAGATGTAGTCAGTCCGTCTGCAGCTGTCTGGTAGCTCATGGCCTGATACTGAAAGTGATGAAATAGCGCCGACCCGATTGGAAAATAAAGCAGCAAATCAAACAACAGCTAATGCAAATTTCGAAAATATATATTTTTTCATAAACTATTATTGTTATTCAGCGCAAAACACAACAATCCACTTAATTTCCCATACGATTTTTAGAAGCAGCTACCTCTTTATCCGATGGAAATTTGACTACGAAGTTGCATTTCATCAGTTGCCAGTCGGACCTAATTCACCGGCGCACTAGGAACTTCCGTCCAGCTCATTCCTTCCCTTCTGCATCATTAAAGTTGAAATCAAAAACATACAAAGTTTTTAAAGTTCACCGTCTCTGACAAAAAGCCGACAGTTGACGCCGCCGATTATTGACCTCCATCAATAATGACTTCACTAACGATCATCGCTCGTGTAGCGGACGGACTACCGCTCGCTGCGTCCATACAGGAGGATGAACAGGTGAAATGAAAGCTAGCTTCTCTAAACGACGACTACACGCCAAACTCCATTAAAAAATGTGATGTTTGCTGACTGTTGGCTTATCCGCAAAAGTGTAACGTAAGACCTCAAAACAAGAAGAAATACGTTTTCATTATTGGTAGTATTGGGACATTTGGTAGCTATATAATTATAATTTTTTTGGAATATGGTCAGATAACAATGTACGTAGTTAACTTTCTGCTGTCCACTACCAATAAGCATAGTTTTGAGTCTTGATATGAGATTGTTTTACAACTGCCATACAATTGTACTTGCACTTCTGTTTACAACCTGTTTTTGCTTACCTTTGTCAGTCAGGTAGAGACCTCCAGCAGTACCAGAGCCAAGCCAAGCAGCTGTGCCGTAAATTGAATGCACAAAGTCCGGACCGCTGTACCCTGGAGGCCGGGGACATGAACTTCCAGTAAGTTACCACAAGCACCAAGTACTCTTATTCATTAAAGGTCCCATGGCATGGAAATTTCACTTTATGAGGTTTTTTAACATTCATATGAGTTCCCCCAGCCTGCCTATGGTCCCCCAGTGGCTAGAAATGGTGATAGGTGTAAACCGAGCCCTGGGTATCCTGCTCTGCCTTTGAGAAAATGAAAGCTCAGATGGGCCGATCTGGAATCTTCTCCTTATGAGGTCATAAGGAGCAAGATTACCTCCCCTTTCTCTGTTTTGCCTGCCCAGAGAATTTGGCCCACCCATGAGAGAGAGAGACATCATGGCTTTCAAACGAGCAAAGTGGTAGTTGGTCAAGGCTACACCCCCACCTCCTCAATAGCTACAGACAGAAATGGCACATACTAAGGAAAGCTAATTTTGGGACTGGCTCTAGTGGCTGTAATTCTGCACCAAGGCTGAATTTCATGAAAGAGACTTCAGATACAGTATTAGGGGACCACTAAGGTCTATATAAAAGCATCCAAAGAGCACCATGTCATGGGACCTTTATATTGGACCGTAATATTGCACAGTTAGTTTGGTGGTTTATTTTGTTACACGTTACCCTAGACTGTATAAGAAATATTACTAGGAAAAAACAATTTATTAGTAATAACCACTGATTTGGATTTAACTTGTTTTTTTTGTTTTTAGCTATTTAATAGCACAGGGTGTTTGCTACCTTTTCCTCTGTGAGGCTTCATTTCCCAAAAAGATGGTGTTTGCATACCTTGAAGACCTCCACAGTGAGTTCTATGACCAGTATGGAAGAAGAGTACCCACAGTAACGAGACCGTACTCCTTCATCGAGTTTGGTAAGACTATTTGTGACATGGTAGATTCAAGAAATGTTGTCTTTCTGTTGAAAGAACAAAATCCTTCACTGAGCTTATGTCATACATACATTGTTCCAGACACTTATATCCAGAAAACAAAGAAGTCATACATTGACAACAGGTCCAGGAGGAACCTTGGCAGTATTAACACAGAGCTCCAGGATGTCCAGAGAATTATGGTGGCAAATATTGAGGAAGTTCTGCAAAGAGGAGAATCTCTTTCTGGTAAGTAGCCATAAAAAAAAAAATCTGTCCTGGCCAGGGTACCTGCACAAAACACAAGGGACAAAATACAAAGAAACACCTAAATCAAATAAAATGTTGTGGTTACTACTGCCTATATGAAGAGGAGTTGATTGTATTTAGTCAATTTTGTTACCCCTTTGTAGTCAGTAGTTACACAACTTGATGTCATTTATTTAAATGTCCAGTTCATCACATCTCGATACTTTTATTTCCCTCAGCTCTAGACACAAAAGCCAGCAATCTGTCCGGTCTGTCGAAGAAGTACCGCAGCGATGCCAAATACCTCAACACCCGCTCCGCATATGCCAAGGTGGCTGCCGTGTCAGTGTTCTTCATCACACTCATCATCTATGTGCGTTTCTGGTGGCTCTGATGGACTCTTAAAGGAACACGCCGACTTATTGGGAATTTAGCTTATTCACCGTAACCCCCAGAGTTAGACAAGTCCATACATACCCTTCTCATCTCCGTGCATGCTGTAACTCTGTCTGACGGCTCCAGCATTGGCTTAGCCCTGCACAGATCCTGCAGGTAACTGGTTCCAGTAATCCTAAAAACGCCAACATGTTCCTGTTTACATGTTGTGATTTGTAGAGTCACAGCGTGTACAAAAAACAACGTAACATGAGACACAGCCGTCTTCTATCCGTAAACAAACCGGGAACTATATTCTCAGACAGGCTTGCTGCGAGCATATCACTCCGCCCAAGTACTGTATTCTTCCGCCTGAGAATATAGTTTCTGGTTTGTTTACGGTTAGAAGATGGCTGTGTCTCATGTTACGTTGTTTTTTGTACACACTGTGACTCTACAAATCACAACATGTAATAGGAACATGTTGGCGTTATTTTGTCACTTATTCGGAGCAGTAGGATTACTGGAACCATTCACCTGCCTGTTCTGTGCTGGGCTGATGCCGCTGGAGCCGTCAGACAGCCTTACAGCATGCACTGAGGTGAGAACGGTATGTATGGACTTGTCTAACTCTGGGGGTTACGGTGAATAAGCTAAATTCCCATTAAGTCGGCGTGTTCCTTTAAACATGGACTTTAACATAAGAGAGAGGGTGTTTCATTTGAAAAAACAAGAATTTAAACTGATCCTGTTACATTACTGTTGTATGCCAGGGTGCCTTAAAGGGGTCATAGACAGCCTATCCCTATTGAAGGTAGAAATTCTTCCTATGCTTTATCCAGCTTTGACTTATGCCATGTATACACTATAAACTGAGCCATAGCTCTGCGATGGGACTTCTTTATGTATGGAAGCAAATGCTTCATGGTGAGTTCATGTAACTCTGTTTACTGGAATATTAAGAGCAGGGTGTAGATACATTTATAACCTGGAAATAGGAGTTTCAGCATTAAGGAGAAAGTCTTAACTGTGATAAAAGAATGTTTATTGTTGACAAAGTTTACACTGTAACAAAGTCTTACTGAAAATATTAAATATTTATCGAATTATAGTTTCTATTTTACAACTGTATTTATGACAAGTTATGTTAATATGAACAGACAGCAACAGTCCTCTTCATTGTATATACACACACTTATAAGGCCCAGATAAGAGAGGGCGTTTTAACAGCCAGGGGCAGCTTTTTTTGAATGGTTTTCAATGAGAGAGAAGCTTTTTGGTTGCGGCAGAAGCGTCCTGAACGCCTTGAGTTGAAAAAACTAACTCGGAGCGGAAAAAACACCAGACGTCATTTAACTTCACAGCAAAATCATCGGGGCCTACACCAGCATTTCCATGGTCCCATATATACCCTGTGAAGCCAGCTCATGTTCACACAAAGAACACATTATGCAGCGCAAACAACAAGGAGGCATAGGAGAATAGATAACATATTTTGGATGGTTAACTGTCAATAGATCCGATTTTAGTTTTGACAAAAGAGGTGTTTGGTGACAATGTGAATCCTGGAAGTGTGTTCCTTTGTCCTTGCTCAGTTAGTTTTTGTTAAGAAGGCGAAAGCACTTATTTTCTTGCCACAATTTCCAAGTTGATAAGAGATTTGAACTGTTGACTCCTGGGTTGTAGAGTTATTCGCGCCATAGTTACAAGAGCAGAGTACGGTCCCTTTCCTATCCTCCAGGGTGATGAATGGATGTAAGACAAAAGTCTTATGCCACCAGATCAAAGTCGTCCCTCTGCAAAAGAAACACAATGGTAGTATAACATTAGCATTATGTTTTAGCCCAGAAAAATGATCAATGACACTAGTAGGTTACAGGACTCCCAACACCAGATGATCATTTGCATTGAAACAAAACAGTTACAGCAGATATATAAGCGGATCCTGAAAACTCACTCACCTCATCATTATAATTCATGACATGCTGCTTGATCTTGGAGGAGTCCACCCAAGTAACAAAATCTTCCATATTTCTGGAAAAAGTCACAGTAACAGTGTCAATATTTGATCACTTAACCCTTGTGTGGTCCTTCGGGTCCCAGTGACCCGAAGGACCACACAAGGATTATGTACTTCCCTTTACTTTGTTGAGAATTGCTCTCTAAACCCTGTTTCTTGTAAAGTAAGTAAGTAAAGTTTATTTCTAGAACACATTTAAACACAGTTTAAGCTGACCAAAATGCTGTACAAACAAGAACTAAGGTGCTGTATTAGCCCTTGTTTAGAGAGCAATTCTCAACAAAGTAAAGGGAAGTACATAATCCTTGTGTTGTCCTTCGGGTCACTGGGACCCGAAGGACAACACAAGGGTTAAGATGCTTTTCACATGCATCTATACTGCCAATTTCTGTTTCTGCAGAACGGACAGTTTGTGTGAAAAGGCCCTCTGCGGCATAAAGTGGTTCAAACTAATTATGAGAAGACAAAACAAAGTGAAATCTAACCTTGTGACGAGAAAAGCTGGGTCTGTGACTATGTCTGGGCCAACACGCACATCTGATACTGAGTCAAGGTCAATACTGCAAAACACTTTCTGCACTTTTACGTAGACAAAATGAACCAATTTCTCAAAGGAAATTCAAGACATCACTCCCAAACAAACTCTTGCAATAATGCAGTAATGAAGGATACGTCCTTGTTCGATGAAGGTGATGGCCGTCTTCAGGTTCTGAGCCATCCGGAGTTTCAGCATGATGCTGGGCAGCCTCCTCCTGCAGGGGTCACATGGGTAAATTCAATGATATATAATTACATCCAAGGGCTCCAGTAAGGGATAATGTATGGAATGGAATAGAATACACTTTATTGTCCCCGAGGGGACATTTGTCTTAGGCATAGTGCTACAATCTGTTGCTTCACAACACAAACATGTAGCCGAAAAAAACATTTTAAAATCAACATAAAAACATAAGATCTACAAAACATCTGAGGACACAAAAGAAGGACACATATGACTGTACAGACATCTTAAATAGAAACTTAAATAAGCAAAGTGCAAAAAGTGCTGGTGTATTTATTGCACTTTTGCTCTGTTGTGCTTAGATTTACTGTTGCGAGTTCAGCAGCTT